>NC_053024.1:586657581-586869590 GCF_003073215.2 Triticum urartu | reverse complement strand
ATCATGCCAGAGGATCCCGTCAAACAAGAGCGCTTCAAGCGCCGGCTTATAGCCACGGCAAACAGCCTTAAGAAAAAGCAACAACAGCTTCAAGCTGATCAAGATTTGCTAGCTGACAGATGGACTGAAGTCCTTATGGCCGAGGAATATAAACTCGAACGCCCCTCCAAGAGTTACCCGAAGTGCAGGTTGCTACCCCGACTGGAGGAGGAAGCACTCAAACCTACATCTCCAGCATATGATGCGGCTGACCGGCCACCTCGTGGCCGCGATAGAGAGGCATTTCAGCCAAAAGCTCAGCCCGCACTCCGGCGCCACTCAAATAAAAATGTCACGGCATGGGGAAATAAGCCAGACCTGCAAGACGTATTGGAGGACAAAGCAAAACATGCAAGATTGATCTACGGATCACGAGGGCGCGCCACTATGCGAGACGATAACCGCCATGCCGGATACAGTAAAAGTCAGTCCGGCCGGGCCGAACACAGCCGGCAAGACTCATTTGAGTTGCGTCGCGACATAGCCCAGTACAGAGGCGCCGCACACCCCCTATGCTTCACAGACGAAGTAATGGATCATCAAATCCCAGAGGGTTTCAAGCCCGTAAATATAGAATCATACGACGGCACAACAGATCCTGCGGTGTGGATCGAGGATTTCCTCCTGCACATCCACGTGGCCCGCGGTGATGATCTACACGCCATCAAATACCTCCCACTTAAACTCAAAGGACCAGCTCGGCATTGGCTCAACAGCTTGTCAGCAGAGTCCATTGGTTGTTGGGAAGATCTGAAAGCCACATTCCTCGACAACTTCCAGGGCACTTATGTGCGACCACCAGATGTCGATGACTTGAGCCACATAATTCAGCAGCCAGAGGAATCGGCCAGGCAATTCTGGACACGGTTCCTAACAAAGAAAAATCAAATTGTCGACTGTCCGGATGCGGAGGCCCTAGCAGCTTTCAAACACAACATCCGTGATGAATGGCTCGCCCAGCACCTCGGCCAGGAAAAGCCGAAATCCATGGCAGCCCTCACGACACTCATGACCCGCTTTTGTGCGGGAGAGGACAGCTGGCTGGCTCGCAGCAACAACATATCAAAGAACCATGGTACTTCGGATACCAAGGACGGCAATGGCAGGTCACGTCGCAACAAACATAAGCGTTGCATTAACAACGACAATACCGACGATACGGCAGTCAATGCCAGATTCAAAGGCTCTAAACCCGGTCAGCGGAAAAAAATCATTCAAAAGAAGCACTCCGGGCCCGTCCAATTTGGACCGCATACTCGATCGCTCGTGTCAAATACACGGCACCCCCGACAAGCCAGCCAACCACACCAACAGGGATTGTTGGGTGTTCAAGCAGTCCGACAAGTTAAATGCCGAAAACAAAGATAAGGGGTCACATAGCGATGACGAGGAGGAACCCCGGCAGCCGAACACCGGAGGATAGAAGAGGTTCCCACCCCAAGTGCGGACGGTGAACATGATATACGCAACCCACATCCCCAAGAGGGAACGGAAGCGTGCGCTCAGGGACGTATACGCGTTGGAGCCAGTCGCCCTAAAGTTCAACCCATGGTCCTCCTGTCCGATCACCTTCGATCGTAGGGACCACCCCACTAGTATCCATCACGACGGATTTGCCGCACTAGTCCTAGACCCAATCATTGACGGATTTCACCTCACTCGAGTCCTTATGGATGGCGGCAGCAGCCTGAACCTGCTTTATCAGGACACAGTGTGCAAAATGGGCATAGACCCCTCAAGGATCAAACCCACAAAAACGACCTTTAAAGGCGTCATACGAGGTGTAGAGGCCCATTACACAAGCTCAGTAACACTAGAAGTGGTCTTCGGATCTCCGGATAACTTCCGAAGCGAAGAGTTAATCTTTGACATAGTCCTGTTCCGCCGTGGCTATCATGCACTGCTAGGGAGAACCGCATTTGCGAGATTCAATGCAGTACCGCACTATGCATATCTCAAGCTCAAGATGCCAGGACCTAGGGGGTCATCACAGTCAATGGAAATACATAACGCTCTCTCCGAACGGAGGAGCACACTGCGGCCCTCGCAGCAGAAGCGCAAAGCAGCCTCTTAAGGCAATGCACCAGTTCGGCGATTCAAGATCCGGACACATTCAAGCGCGCCCAGAGTAATCGGCAACAAGACCGTCTGGCACGTTCCGAGCTCGCATAGCAATGCGGCCCCCACCCCGGTTCCAGCCAAACGACGAAATCTCTGCCACGCGTACATAACTACGCATTAAAAATACCATGGGCACAGGTGGGGAGGGGGCACGACTACGACACGCCCCAAGACGCGGCTCAACCGCACTAGGGGCTGCCCGCTTTGTTATTTTTCTCTTTCAGGACTTTAATCTCTGGAAACCCTGTCCGGCAGCATGATCGCCGGATACATGATGCAGCGACCAAGGAGGGAGAAAGCTACGTCACACCACGGAACTCCCAGGTGGATTACGATAACGAGTGAAATACTTACTTTAATACAATTCCTCAGCTTGCCCTTGGAGGGGACATGTCAAATAGTCCTACTTTTCGCTTATCGCACTACTTGTATCATTTGGCTTTAACACACCTTTTTGAATAAACAATGCATAGCACTAAGACTATTATTGCATTCTTCCTTTTATATATATATGATCATTCATGACATCCAGCACCCGTACACTCTGGTACGGCCAATACGCTAGGGGCTTACGCATACCCCATAATACGGCGTGAGAAGTCCGAGCACTTTCAACAGTGCGGCACCCCGAACTTATAGCACTATATGCATCAGCTCCGAATCATGTCTTGGGTCAATAGTTGGGTTTGCCCGGCTCCCATGTTTTGGTACCTTATGTTCCGCTATATCGGCTAAGGTAGCACTGGGAGAACTATTGCGATTGTGCCCCGGTTGTGCTGGGCTAAGCACCTCAGTAGAGAAAGCTAAAACTGACTGTCATGATAAGGCGAGCGACTGGTCGCTGTTCGAGAGGTTTCGAGTCCCTAAAGACTTATGCCGCTTAGAGCGAGGAGTCGGCTCTGTCCGACTTAAGGCATGTATAGCGCCCCGAATTTGGCCTTCCGAATACCAGGGGCTTCGCCAAAATTTAAAATTATAGAATTCTATGGCTAAGTGAGAGTGATAAAGCATTATAGTCTGATTGCCTTGTTCGTTGTGCTGAGCACCTCCCTCAAAGGACCCAAAAATGGGAACAAGAGTGCTCAAGTTTATCCCGAACACCCCAGCACTCGTGGCATGGGGGCAGAAGCCGACGACTAGCCATCTCTCATATTTGATAAATAGCCGAACATAAGGTAATATTTTAAATTCAAACAAGCGTTGCATAGCGCATATGAACAAGTTTTCATCATACAGGATCACACGAGCAAGTTCATTCAAATATTACATCTTTGGAACACTCGTCCACTACAAGACGGGCACCCTTCAGGACACCCTCATAATACATCTCGGGGTGGCGATGCTCCTTGCCCTGCGGTGGCCCCTCCTTCACCAGCTTCATGGCGTCCATCTTGGCCCAGTGCACCTTCGCACGGGCGAAAGCCCGGCGTGCACCTTCGATGCAGACGGACCGCTTGATGACTTCCAGCCGCGGGCAGGCATCCACAAGCCGCCTCACCAGGCCGAAGTAGCTGTTGGGAAGGGTGTCGCCAGGCCACATCCGGACTATAAAGCCCTTCATGGCCTGTTCGGCCGCCTTGTGCAGCTCGACCATCTGCTTCAGCTGGTCGCTGATGGGCACCGGGTGTTCGGTCCCAGTATACTAGGACTAGAACAACTTCTCTGTCGAGCTTCCCTCCTTGTCCCAGTAAAATTTTGCGGCATCTGACATGCTGCGGGGCAAATCTGCGAATGCTCCTGGAGAGCTCCGGACTCGGGTAAGTAACAAGTAATTTACTTTCACATGCTTGCTCTGCATAAAGAATGCCTTACCCGCCGCTATCTTCTTCATCGCCTCAATCTCCAGGAGGGCCTTTTGGGCTTTGGCCTTGGCATTCTTTGCGCTCTTGAGGGCCGCGGCAAGCTCGGACTCTCGCGTCTTCGAGTCAAGCTCCAAAGCCTTGTGCTTCGTTTCCAGAGCCTGGAGCTCTTGTTGCACCTCGCCCACCCGGGCCTCTTGTTTCTCCCACTCGGTGCACTCCTTGGCCGCCTTCTCTTCGGCCTCGGACAGCGCTTGCTTTAGGGTCGCCACTTCGGTCGTGGCCCCTGGCAAATTCATGATGATCCTGTCACTTTGCAATCGCATCTTATATATATATAGACAAGGTATCACTTACCTTTGTTCTCCTCGAGCTGCCTCTTTGCAAGGTCGAGCTCCTTCTGGGGCCCTTCGAGGTCCCGCTTCAGTGCAGTAACCTCCGCAGTCAGTGCGGCAGAGGCCAGCAGCGAAGCCTGCATACGCATATAGACATACTTATGTTAGACTCCTGCAATATTGTTTGATCCTCTATTCGGCTTTTCTTTGTGGACACCAAACAGAGCATCAGGGTTACTGTCTATGTGGTAATATTTTTTCTACATACTTACCTCAAAGCCTGTTAGAAGGTTGGTACAGGCTTCAGTCAGTCCGCTCTTGGCAGACTGAACCTTCTTAATCACCACACTCATAATAGTGAGGTGCTCTTCGTCGATGGAAGCGCCGCGAAGTGCTCCCAGCAGGTTGTCCAGTGCCTCTGGATGGACAGAGGTCACCGGCACGGGCGTCTTACCCCTTTTGGAAGGGGGCCGCCTGCCCGAGTCCGGAAACACTGGAGGTTCCGGCACGGTGTCCGGCTGAGTGCCGGACTTGGAGCCCCCGGGAGCCTTGATCCCTTTGCTCCTGGAGTCCAGAAGGTTGCCTTGAGGCGCCTCCGGAACTGCCTCTCCCCGGCTCGGTGCCCCTTGAGACAATACCTTGGCATTGTCCATAGGGCAAGGGGAGGAGGCAGTCGGAAGTGGATCGCTGTCCATATCCGACGAATCCAAGGAGCCGTCCGACGAGGATACGTCGATACAGGCTTGGGGCGGTCTGCATAATCATATTCGGCATTAGGAGAAGCAATGCGACAACGGTATGCTATAGTTACTCTGGTATCCGAATACTTATGACTTCGCCAGGGGCTTGGCCCTGAGCAGCCACTCATCTTCGCCTTCGGCGGCGGTGGTGGAGTAGTCCGGAAGGAGGGTCCTCCCCTTCTTAGACCCTTCGGCCTCCCCGGTTGGGGCGGCCTTCCTTTTCTTGTCTCCCCCGACTAGAGGGGGAGCATCTTCATATTCCTCCTCGTCTTCAGCGGAGGAGTGCGTCGCGGAGTTATCGGATGATGAGTCCGATACCACCTGGCGCCGGGAACTCTTTCGGGTTCCCTTGGCCTTCTTGGTCTTCTCCGGCACCTTATAAGGAGTCGGAGTCAGCATCTCCGTCAGGAGGGTGTCCGCAGTGTCTTCGGGCAGAGGGGCCGGACAGTTGATCTGCTCTGATGCCTCCACCCAGTCCTGTCAAGGGCATGGGAGCTCAGACCCCGCGCATGGTTAAGCTATGGGAAGTAAAAATCCTACCAGATGTACAAAACTCACCGGATTCGCAGGGCGCTTCGCGCTTAGCCCGCGGTCCTCGGTGAGAGAGGGAGGGACGTCGGCACCCTTGAACAGCACCCTCCAGACGTCCTTGTGCGTCGTGTCGAAGAGCTCGCTCAGAGTCTGGTGCTGGGCCGGGTCGAACTCCCACAAGTTGAAATCCCGTTGTTGACACGGGAGGATCCGGCGGAAGAGCATGACCTCGACTATGTTGACAAGCTTGAGCTTCTTGCTTGCCATATTCCGGATACATTTTTGGAGTCCGTCCAGCTCCACCGATGAACCCCAGGATAGGCCCTTCTCTTTCCAGGAGGTGAGCCGTGTGGGGATTCCGGATCGGAACTTGGGGGCCGCCACCTAGTTGGTGTCGCGCGGCTCGGTGATGTAGAACCACGCCGATTGCCACCCCTTTATGGTCTCCACGAAGGAGCCTTCAAGCCATATAACATTGGGCATCTTGCCCACCATGGCTCCGCCGCATTCTGCTTGTTGGCCTCCCACCACCTTCGGCTTGATATTGAAGGTCTTCAGCCACAGGCCGAAGTGGGGCCGGATGCGAAGCAAAGCCTCACACACGACGATGAACGCCGAAATGTTGAGGATGAAGTTCGGGGCTAGATCATGAAAGTCCAGCCCGTAGTAGAACATAAGACCACGGACAAATGGATGGAGGGGAAACCCCAGTCCACGGAGGAAGTGGTGGAGGAAGACTACCCTCTCGTGAGGTTCCGGGGTGGGAAAGATCTGCCCCGCAGCGAGCAGCCGATGCGCGATATTCGCGGATAAGTATCCGGCTCCGTGCAGCTTTTTGATGTGTCCCTCCGTGACGGAGGAAGCCATCCACTTGCCTCCCGCTCCGGACATGTTTGGAGAAGGTTGAGGAGAAGGATGTGGACTTGGGCGTTGGAGCTCGAGTGCGCGAGAATGGATGAGCAAGGAGGAAGAAGGCGTGGGTAAAAAAAGGATAAGCCTTATCCCTTTATAAGGGCGGTCGAAACTATGCGCCCCCACTAGCCTGGTAAAACTCGCTTATCCTCCAAGCGCCGTAATTGATGGCGCGGTTGGGTTACCCACGCCCGTATTGATGAGAATCCCGTAATAAGGGGGACACGATCTCTGCTTTGACAAGACGTGTCAAGAAACTGCCTCGTGTTATGTGCGGGGCTAGTTGAAGAAAAACGGTTCGAATGATCACCGCGCCATGGCATGATGTCATGTTGCCAAAACGTGTCAGCAGATTAGATTTGTGGAAATATTATTCTCTCTACGGTGGTATGTGGAACTTATTTTGCAGGGTCGGACACTATCCTTTTATTCGAACTCTTATGTGGTGTATCCGTAGGAGGAACCCGCCTTGCAATGCCGAAGACAACACTGCGCGCCGGACTCATCGTCATTGAAGCCTGGTTCAGGGGCTACTGAGGGAGTCCTGGATTAGGGGGTCTCCAGACAGCTGGACTATAGCCTTTGGCCGGACTGTTAGACTATGAAGATACAAGATTGAAGACTTCGTCCCGTGTCCGAATGGGACTCTACTTTGCGTGGAAGGCAAGCTAGGAAGTACGCATATGGATATATCCTCCTTTGTAACCGACCTTGTGTAACCCTAACCCCTTCCAGTGTCTATATAAACCAGAGGGTTTTAGTCCGTAGGACAACATATAATCATACCATAGGCTAGCTTCTAGGGTTTAGCCTCTCCGATCTTGTGGTAGATCAACTCTTGTAATACCCATATCATCAAGAATAAATCGAGCAGGACGTAGGGTTTTACCTCCATCAAGAGGGCCCGAACCTGGGTAAAACATCGTGTCCCCTGCCTCCTGTTACCATCCGCCTTAGACGCACAGTTCGGGACCCCCTACCCGAGATCTGCCGCTTTTGACACCGATAATCCCCACTATCTTTTTGCCTTTACTTATTTTAGTTCGATCTTTTACTTTAGATGAATAAAAGTTTAGTTCTATCCTTTCTTTTCGAGAGCCTTCTTAGTGATCTATCCTTGTAATCATGTGTGAGATATATAATAAAGTTTAGTTTGAGTTTTTGCTTTCTTTATTTTCGTGTTGCAATTAAAAGAAAGGAAATAAATGAAAAAGATCATATGCTAATCTTATGGTAGGTGATGACACCACATAAGGAAAAGTATAAGTAGAAAATTTTATTAGAGATTGACAAACCTAGCATTAGTCAATGATGCAACTCATGAAAGAATTAATAAGGGAAGAGAAGATTCACATATAAATATACTATCCTAGAAATCTTTTGTGATTGTGAGCCCTCATCAAAATATTATATGCCAAAATAGTTGACGTTGGACAAGGAAGACAACCTAATGATTCATGTTTGTTTATATTCACATAGAAGTCATATTGTCATAGATCCTTTAACATATGGTTGCTTGCCCTACCTTTGCTAGCCAAAAATTCCGGACTAAGTACAGATACTACTTGTGCATCCAAAAACCCTTAAACCCAAATCTCATTTTCAAGAGTCCACTATACCTACATAGGGATTGAGCAAGATCCCTCAAGTAAGTTGTCATCGGTGCAAAAAGGCAATAAAAATGTTTCTAAAAGTGTGAGATCATTAGTGTAAGAGAAAATTGAGCGTTGCATGGACTTGTCATGGTGAAGAATAAAAGCTACAGACTTCATAATAAAGGTCGCTATCACAAGGGGCAATGCAAAGTGACGTTCTTTTGCATTAAGGGGTTGAGCATACAAACAAATAAGCGCATGGCAACCTCTGCTTCCCTCTGCGAAGGGCATATCTTTTACCTTTATGTATTTACTTTTATGCAAAGAGTCAAAGTTTTCTCGCTATGCCTTTTTATTTTTCTCCTTTGCCAAGCATCATGTGGTGAGGAAAGATCTAGGCACATATGTCCAGTTGAATATAGATAGCATGAGTTATTATTGTTGACATCACCCTTGAGGTGAATATGTTGGGAGGCGAAACTACAAGCCCGTATCTTTCTATGTGTCCGGTTGAAATGTTTTGCTCATGTGTACGCGGTGAGTGTTAGCAATCATGGAATACTATATGATGGTTGAGTATGTGGACTTGCCTAAAGGCTCCGACACACGACCCTTCCTGAAAAGATGATGAATTGTAGTTGCAAAGTTCACTGAGAACATAGTTTGTTGGTTTCTAATAGAGTTTTTGCTTTATAATTCAATAGTGTGATGAATTGCCACTTATTCATGAGAAGTCTATGATAAGAGTTCTATGATAAAAGCCTTATGTTTAAGTTTTTTGCTGTTATAATAATGAACATGATGCTTCTATGTCCGTATTTTGTTTTTATCGACACCTCTCTCTCTAAGCATGTGGACATGTTTTTTATTTTAGTTTTCGCCTGAGGACAAGCGAGGTCTAAGCTTGGGGGAGTTGATACGTCCATTTTGCATCATGTTTTCCTACTGTTATTTATGATGTTTTTATCTAATAACGCTTTTTGGAGTAATTCTAATGTCTTTTCTCTCATAATATGCAAGGTATACACAAAGAGGGAGAATTCCGGCAGCTGGAAATCTGGACTTGGAAAAGCTACGTCAGTCTACCTATTCTGCACAACTCCAAACAAGCTGAAACTTCACGGGGAATTTTTATGGAATATATGAGGAATATTGGAGCAAATAAGTACCAGACGGGGCCCATCAGGTGGGCACAACCCACCTGGGTGCGCTAGGGATCCCAGGCGCGCCCTGGTGGGTTGTGCTAACCCGGGCCCACCTCCGGTGCCCATCTTCTGGTATATAACTCATTTTGACCTAGAAAAAATAAGGGGAGGACTTTCGGGATGGAGCGCCACTGTCTCGAGGTAGAACTTGGGCAGGAACACTTTTGCCCTCCTGCGGAGCGAGGGGAACTTCCCTCCCAGAGGGGGAAATCATCGTCATCAACAACTCTCCCATCTTGGGGAGGGTCATCTCCATCAACATCTTCAACAACACCATCTCCTCTCAAACCCTAGTTCATATTTTGTGTTCAATCTTGTTACCGGAACTATAGATTGGTGCTTGTGGGTGACTAGTAGTGTTGATTACATCTTGTAGTTGATTACTATATGGTTTATTTGGTGGAAGATTATATGTTCATATCCAATATGCTATTTAATACCCCTCTAATCATGAGCATGTTTATCATTTGTGAGTAGTTACTTTTGTTCATGAGGTCACGGAAGAAATCATGTTGCAAGTAATCATGTGAAATTGATATGTGTTCGATATTTTGATAGTATGTATGTTGTGATTCCCTTAGTGGTGTCATGTGAACGTTGACTACATGGCACTTCACTATATTTGGGCCTAAGGGAATGCATTGTGGAGTAGCAATTAGATTATGGGTTGCGAGAGTGACAGAAGCTTAAACCCCAGTTTATGTGCTATTCCATAAGGGGCAGATTGGATCCAAAAGTTTAATGCTATGGTTAGAATTTATTCCTAGTACCTTTCTCGTAGTTGCGGATGCTTGCAGGAGGGTTAATTATAAGTAGGAGGTTTGTTCAAGTAAGAACAGCACCTAAGCACCGGTCCACCCACATATCAAATTATCAAAGTAGCGAACATGAATCAAGCCAACATGGTGAAAGTGACTAGATGAAAATCCCATGTACCCTCAAGAACGCTTTGCTTATCATAAGAAACCGTTTTGGCATGTCCTTTGCCTCAAAAGGATTGGGATACCTTGCTGCACTTTTTCTACTATTATCGTTACTTTCTCCCTACAAATTATCTTGCTATCAAACTACTCTGCTACTTACAATTTCAGCACTTGCAGACATTACCTTGCTGAAAACCACTTGTCATTTCCTTCAGCTCCTCGTTGGGTTCGACACTCTTACTTATCGAAAAGAGCTACAATTGATCCCCTATACTTGTGGGTCATCAGTTCCCACATATTCTATGAAGATCTTTATTGGTCGTACCACAATGACAACATATGTTATTCCCTTTGTCATCGGTATGTTACTTGCCCGAGATTCGATCGTCGGTATCTTCATACCTATATAGTTCAATCTCGTTACTGGCAAGTCTCTTTACTCGTTCTGTAATGCATCATCCCGCAACTAACTCATTAGTCACATTGCTTGCAAGTCTTATTATGATGTGCATTACCGAGAGGGCCCAGAGATACCTCTCCGATACTCGGAATGACAAATCCTAATCTCGATCTATGCCAACCCAACAAACACCTTTGGAGATACTTGTAGAGCATCTTTATAATCACCCAGTTACGTTGTGACGTTTGATAGCACACAAGGTATTCCTCCGGTATCCGGGAGTTGCATAGTCAAGGAATATGTATATGACATGAAGAAAGCAATAGCAATAAAACTTAACAATCATTATGCTAATCTAACGGATGGATCTTGTCCATCACATCATTCTCCTAATGATGCGATCATGTTCATCAAATGACAACGCACGTCCATGGTTAGGAAATTAACCATCTTTGATTAACAAGCTAGTCTAGTAGAGGCTTAACAGGGACACGATGTTTTGTCTATGTATCCACACATGTATCAAGTTTCAGGTTAATACAACTCTAGCATGAATAATAAACATTTATCATGATACAAGGAAATGTACAATAACAAATTTATTATTGCCTCTAGGGCATATTTCCTTCAGTAGCACATAAGCCTCGACCCCGAAGAGTATGAGGCCTACGAGGATCCATTCGAGGAACCTTGGTTAGAGACACTTCGCAAGCGCCTAGCCAGCACGACCAAGAGCTACAAGAAAAATTCCCAGTAACTCGGGACCGACCAAGATCAGCTTAACAATTCATGGGTCGGGCTTTTGAGGGCCAAACAAGCACTTGACGATAAACTCATCGGCGCCAATCGATCTTACCCCTAGAGGAACCCGCTGCCAGAACTCGATGAGGAGGCTGGCGGCAGCGTCCTATCAAAGAGTGAATGGGTTGAAGTGCCCAACCGCCCTCCTCGTGGTCGAGATCGGCCTACCAGTAGAAACAAGGATGTTTTCGAGACAACCGGGCGCCACCATTAAGGACAGAGCATCCATCCTAATCAATATATAAATCCTAGGAACGCCAACCAGTTGGACAGACGGGCTATCTGGCCTGGCTCGCCAAGCATGATGACGTACAAAACTACACGCGTGATTGACACGCTATCGGGTCCGATGTGCGTCACGCCACGACCAGGGTCCAGGGAGCTGCCCACCCGATGTGCTTCATCGATGAGGTAATGTGGCACTAGTTACCGAAAGGGTTTAAACCCATAAACATTGAGCAGTACGACGGAACTACGGACCCTGTTGTGTGGATTGAGGATTTCCTTATGCCCCGAGGTGATGATCTCCATGTTATAAGGTATCAACCTTTGAAGATCAAGGGACCGGCTCGGAATTGGCTTCACAACTTGCCTAAAAATTCTATCGGCAACCGAGAGCAATTAGAGCTTGACCTAGATTCTCTAATCCTCGTAATTAGAAGCCTAGTGTGGTTCTAATCTCCTCCCTCTAATTCTCCAGTGGCGATTAGCTCTCGGCGGCGAAGCAGTGACGAATCGTGAAGGTCGTACGCTTGCAACCAAGTAGAGAGTTTGTGATTTCAGTCTTCTGTTCGAGGGATCGTTCATGGGCGGTTCGCGGGATCGCTCATGTACGATACGAGGGACTCCAAGTACGATCTACACCGACTCGTCTACTTCCGCTGCACTCCGGAGTCGGTAACGATCTGTAAACCTTATATGCACCTTCATATTGTTCCTGGGTGATACTAGGGCAATTTTTTTGCTTTCTAATACGTTTCCCAACATAAGGGAATCAAGCTAGGGTTGTGTCCAGGGCATCGCAGGCATCTTTATCCATCGGTGGAGCCGCGGGATGGCTGACGTGTGCGCATCCGTGGAGTGTGTTGCCATGGCACGCGCTCTGCGTTGACCTAGCGGGAGGTGGGCGAAAGGCCTAGGTGGGCTGGGCTAGGCCGCACTGTGCACTCGCAACCCAGGTGCATAATGGGTCTTTCTCCATTTCCCTTTTCTTTTTTCTTTTTTGCATTATATTTTTATACTAAATGAATTTAGTTGCAAATGAAACTTGGCACACAAATACTATGTAATATTTTGCAATAGCTCACAAAGTTTGAGGTCATTCTGAAATTTTTACATTTAGTTTAGTATTTAAATGGGCATATCAAGTGTTGTTGGTCCACTTTAAATAAGTCTAGGGGCAATTTGGGAATTCAATAATGGTTGATTTCCTTATGGCAATTACTTGGGGATATTTTAGGATATTACCAACATTTTTGTTTTTCTGTTTGAAGAAATAATATTTTGACTTGCACTTTGAATTGGAATTGGAGTTGAGTTTGAATCAAAGTGGTGATTAACATAGTAGTCATGATGGCTAGGTAACTTTATTAGAGAACTTCAGCTTAATGCATGGGGGTGTTACAAAACTGGCATGCAGGTTGATACCAAAAACACAAGGGGGTTCTCGGAAAAGCAAAATTTTGACTTAAAATTAGACTACAGGTTGATTAATGATAACCCACAAGTATAGGGGATCACAACAATTTTCGAGGGTAAAGTATTCAACCCAAATTTATTGATTCGACACAAGGGGAGCCAAAGAATATTCTCAAGTATTAGCAGCTGAGTTGTCAATTCAACCACACCTGGAAACTTAATATCTGCAGCAAAGTATTTAGTAGCAAAGTAATATGATAGTAGTCGTAACAGTAGCAAAAGGTAACGGTAGCAAAAGTAATTTTTTGGTGTTTTATAGTGATGATAACAATAGCAACGGAAAAGTAAATAAGCGAAGAATAATATATGGAAAGCTCGTAGGCAATGGATCGGTCATAGAGAATTATGCCGGATGCGATCGATCATGTAATAGTCATAACCTAGGGTGACACAGAACTAGCTCCAATTCATCAATGTAATGTAGGCATGTATTCTGAATATAGTCATACGTGCTTATAGAAAAGAATTTTCATGACATCTTTTGCCCTACCCTCCCGTGGCAGCGGGGTCTTAGTGGAAACTAAGGGATATTAAGGCCTCTTTTAATAGAGTACTGGACCAAAGCATTAACACATAGTGAATACATGAACTCCTCAAACTACGGTCATCACCGGGAGTGGTCCCAATTATTGTCACTTCGGGGTTGCCGGATCATAACACATAGTAGGTGACTATAGACTTGCAAGATAGGATCAAGAACTCACATATATTCATGAAAACATAATAGGTTCAGATCTGAAATCATGGCACTCGGGACCTAGTGACAAGCATTACGCATAGCAAAGTCATAGCAACATAATTCTCAGAACATAGTGGATACTAGGGATCAAACCCTAACAAAACTAACTCGATTACATGATAAATCTCATCCAACCCATCACCGTCCAGCAAGCCTATGATGGAATTACTCACGCACGGCGGTGAGCATCATGAAATTGGTGATGGAGGAAGGTTGATGATGACGATGGCGACGGATTCCCCTCTCTGGAGCCCCGAACGGACTCCAGATCAGCCCTCCCGAGAGAGTTTAGGGCTTGGCGGCGGCTCCGTATCATAAAACGCAATGAATCCTTCACCTTTACTTTTTTCTCCCCGAACACGAATATATGGAGTTGGAGTTGAGGTCGGTGGAGCTCCAGGGGGGCCACAAGGCAGGGGGCGCGCCTCCCACCCTCGTGGCTAGGGTGTGGGCCCCCTGGCCTTGATTCTTTGCCAGTATTTTTTATTATTTCCAAAAATAATCTCCGTGAAGTTTCAGGTCATTCCGAGAACTTTTGTTTCTGCACATAAATAACACCATGGCAATTCTGCTGAAAACATCGTCAGTCCGGGTTAGTTCCATTCAAATCATGCAAGTTAGAGTCCAAAACAAGGGCAAAAGTGTTTGGAAAAGTAGATACGACGAAGACGTATCAACTCCCCCAAGATTGAACCTTTGCTTGTCCTCAAGCAATTCAGTTGACAAACTGAAAGTGATAAAGAAAAACTTTTACAAACTCTGCTTGCTCTTGTTGTTGTAAATATGTAAAGCCAGCATTCAAGTTTTCAGCAAAGATTATGAACTACCATATTCACAATAACTCTTAGGTCTCATGTTTACTCATATCAATGGCATAATCAACTAGCGAGCAATAATAATAAATCTCGGATGACAACACTTTCTCAAAACAATCATAATATGATATAACAAGATGGTATCTCGCTAGCCCTTTCTGAGACCGCAAGACATAAATGCAGAGCACCTTTAAAGATTAAGGACTGACTAGACATTGTAATTCATGGTAAAAGAGACCCAGTCAAGTCATACTCAATGTAAACTAATAGTAATGAATGCAAATGACAGCGGTGCTCTCCAACTGGTGCTTTTTAATAAGAGGATGATGACTCAACATAAAAGTAAATAGATAGGCCCTTCGCAGAGGGAAACAGGGATTTGAAGAGGTGCCAGAGCTCGATTTTGAAATAGAGGTGAATAATATTTTGAGCGGTATACTTTCATTGTCAACATAACAACCAAGAGATGGCGATATCTTCCATGCTACACACATTATAGGCGGTTCCCAAACAGAATGGTAAAGTTTATACTCCCCCTCCACCAACAAGCATCAATCCATGGCTTGATCGAAATAACGAGTGCCTCCAACTAACAACAGTCCCAGGGGGAGTTTTGTTTGCTATTATTTTGATTTGATTTGCATAAAGCATGGGACTGGGTATCCCGGTGACCAGCCATTTTCTCGTGAGTGAGGAGCGGAGTCCACTCCTCTTGAGAATAACCCGCCAAATATGGAAGATACAGACAACCCTAGTTGATACATGAGCTATTCGAGCATACAAAATAGAATGTTTATTTGAAGGTTTAGAGTTTGGCACATACAAATTTACTTGGAACGGCAGGTAGATACCGTATATAGGTAGGTATGGTGGACTCATATGGAATAACTTTGGGGTTTATGGGATTGGATGCACAAGCAATATTCCTGCTTAGTACAGGTGAAGGCTAGAAAAAGACTGGGACGCGACCAGCTAGAGAGTGACAACAGTCATGAACATGCATTAAAATTAATCAACACCGAATGCAAGCATGAGTAGGATATAATGCACCATGAACATAAATATCGTAGAGGCTATGTTGATTTTGTTTCAACTACATGCGTGAACATGTGCCAAGTCAAACCACTCGAATCGTTCAAAAGAGGATACCACCCTATCATACCACATCACAACCATTTTAATAGCATGTTGGCACGCAAGGTAAACCATTATAAACTCCTAGCTAATTAAGCATGACATAAGCAACTATAATCTCTAATTGTTATTGCAAACATGTTCATTCATAATAGGCCGAATCGGGAACGATGAACTAATCATATTTACAAAAACAAGAGAGGTCGAGTTCATACCAGCTTCTCTCATCTCAATCAGTCCATCATATATCGTCATAATTGCCTTTCACTTGCACGACCGAATGATGTGAATAATAATAATAATAATAATAATAGTGCACGTGCATTGGACTAAGCCGGAATCTGCAAGCATTCAATAAACAGGAGAAGACAAGGCAATATGGGCTCTTTTGTCAGATCAACAAAAATGCATATAAGAGCCACTTTAACAGTTTAATTAAGGTCTTCTCCTATCGACCCCCAAAGAAAAGAAAAGAAATAAACTATTTACACGGGAAAACTCCCAACAAGCAAAAGAAGAACAGGAAATCTTTTTGGGTTTTCTTTTTAATTACTACTACAAGCATAGGAATTAAAGCTAGCTAAAAGCTACAACTAACTTTTTTGGTTTTTCTTAAGGTTTATCAAACACACAAGAAGAAAGCATAAAAAGGAATAAACTAGCATGGATATTACAATGAAAAAGTATGAGCACCGACATCTAGCAATGAGTCTGTGAACATAAATGTAATGTCGGTGAGAAATACGTACTCCCCCAAGCTTAGGCTTTTGGCCTAAGTTGGTTTATGGCCATGGCTGGCCTGGCGGATATCCAAAGTAATAGTTGGGGTCATACTGCGATGAAGCCTCGGATTGCCACTGGTTGGCAATCACCTCCGGGTCCCACTGATAATCAAACTGTCGTGGAGGATCAAATTGTGATTCCGGCTCAGGCTCTGTGGCTGCTGTAGGGTTCCGGTAGGCATGAATGGCCTCCAACGGAACAAGGTACTTGCCCGTAGATAAATCAAACAAGGAAGGAGCATGCAAGGTAATAATCTCAGGATGATTTTTACTAAATATTAATTTGTACTTAAGAGCCTTTTCCCTATTCTTAACAATAAAATCATGTGCTACCATACTCTTATATCTAAATAAACAGGAGGCATCAATTTTTCTTCCTTCTCATAATGTCTAATAGGTATGTTAAAATGTGCAGCTAGGAGCGAGGCGAAGATGCCTCCAAAGACGGGGCCCTTAGTACGGTTAAGATTTAACCGCTTTGCAATAATAGCAACCATGTCGAATGTATGATCACGAAATAAGGCATGGCACAAAATAACAATATCAAGGGCACTCAGGTTTCCACAGTTTCCGCGCCCAATTAAGCATCTACTAGCAAATATAGCAAAGTAACATAGAACAGGAAAGTGTATGCTGGTAGTTCGTGCGTCGGAAACCTTCCTCGTTTCCCTACAGTGATGGTATCAATAAACCCATCCACATCATCACGATATGGTTCCTCTATGATGCCCTCGAAAGGGATCAAACAAACCCGACAAAAATCACGAAGTGACATCTCCTTATGCTCATCATATAAATAAAACTCCACCGTAGGTGGTGAGCTCCTAGCATGGAAATGAAAGTTTTGCAAAAAGATATTGGTGAGTAAGAGATACTATTCGTGTTGGTTGTGGAGGAAGGCGGTGAGGCCTACATTCTCAGCCAATTCATAGAAATCATCATACATCCCGGCTGCTCTCAAGAAATCATCACAAGGCCATTCACATGGCCGGACCTCCGCGGTGCGAGGGATATTATACTTGGGTCTCTTATCATCCTCACTTTGCTTATCCTTCGAGCTTCGGCTCGATGAGCCCCTCAAAAATCTCTTCATTATTTTCTGAAAAATTCTGAAATTTTTAGTAACTTCAAAATAAAAGTGAACCAAACTCAACAAAATTGATAGAAACTACTCCTACAAGTGCCTAGAGCCTATATCATGCATCAAAACTACTTTTGACCACATAAATTTGACATGCAAGCTCAAGAACAGGGTCACCTAAGTAGCAAAAATATGCAATGAATAAAGCACTAGAACAAAAACTAATTGGACCATTGGAGGAGTAACATGCCAAGGAACAATCCCCCAAAGCAGTTTTGTGAGAGGTGCTTTGAGCAAGGAGATGGAAAATCACAGCAAAATGAGCTAGAACTCATGCTTGAGCTGGATGGTTATTTTTTTGGGAGGAAGAAGAAGTGTGTGGGTGCAGGAATAAGTGGAGGGGAGCCACCATGGGCCCACGAGGCAGGGGGCGCGCCCAGGGGGGGTGCGCGCCCTGGACCCTCGTGGCCAGGTGCCATCTCCCCCTGCTGTGTTCTCAGTGCCAGATATTCTCAAATATTCCAGAAAAAATCATATTTAAATTTCAGGGCATTTGGAGAACTTTTATTTTTGGGGTATTTTTATATTGCATGGATAATCAGAAAACAGACAGAAATTACTATTTTTGCTTTATTTAATATGAATAACAGAAAGTAAAAAGAGGGTACAGAGAGTTGTGTTTTCTAACTTCATCCATCTCATGCTCATCAAAAGGAATCCACTAACAAGGTTGATCAAGTCTTGTTAACAAACACATTTCGAGTAACATGAAACCGGAGAATTTTCGAATAACACTAAGTTACCTCAACGGGGATATGCACGTCCCCAATAATAAGAATATCAAATTTCTTCTTGATAGTAGGTAGAGGAAATTCAAAACCTCCAAAAATAATCGATGGAATTTTTCCAATAGAATTGATACTGTGGACTTGAGGTTGTTTCCTCGGAAAGTGTACCATATGCTCATTGCCATTAACATGAAAAGTGACATTGCCTTTGGTGCAATTAATAACAGCCACTGCAGTATTCAAAAAGGGTCTTCCAAGAGTAATAGACATACTATCGTCCTCGGGAATATCAAGAATAACAAAGTCCGTTAAAATAGTAACGTTTGCAACCACAACAGGCACATCCTCACAAATACCGATAGGTATAGCGGTTGATTTATCAGCCATTTGCAAAGATATTTCGGTAGGTGTCAACTTATTCAAATCAAGTCTATGATATAAAGAAAGAGGCATGACACTAACACCGGCTCCAAGATCACATAAAGCAGTTCTAACATAGTTTCTTTTAATGGAGCATGGTATAGTTGGTACTCCTGGATCTCCTAGTTTCTTAGGTATTCCACCCTTAAAAGTATAATTAGCAAGCATGGTGGAAATTTCAGCTTCCGGTATCTTTCTTTTATTAGTAACAATATCTTTCATGTACTTCGCATAAGGATTCATTTTAAGCATATCAGTCAAAGGCATACGCAAAAAGATAGGTCTAATCATTTCAGCAAAGCGCTCAAAATCCTCATCATCCTTTTTCTTGGATGGCTTAGGAGGAAAAGGCATGGGTTTCTGAACCCAAGGCTCTCTTTCCTTACCGTGCTTGCTAGAAACAAAGTCTCTTTTATCATAACGTTGATTCTTTGATTGTGGGTTATCAAGATCAACAGCAGGTTCAATCTCTACATCATTGTCATTACTAGGTTGAGCATCAACATGAACATCATTATTAACATTATCACTAGTTTCATGTTCATTACCAGATTGTGTTTCAGCATCAGAAATAGAGATATCATTGGGATTCTCAGGTGTGTCAATAACAGGTTCACTATAAGCATGCAGAGTCCTATCACTTTTTTTTCTTCCTCTTAGAAGGACTAGGTGCATCTATATTATTTCTCTGAGAATCTTGCTCAATTATCTTAGGGTGGCCTTCAGGATACAAAGGTTCCTGAGTCATTTTACCAGTTCTAGTAGCCACTCTAACAACATAGTCATTATTCTTACTATTCAATTCATTGAGCAAATCATTTTGAGCTTTAAGTACTTGTTCTACTTGAGTGGTAACCATAGAAGCATGTTTACTAATGAGTTTAAGTTCACCTTTGACTCTAGACATATAATCACCCAAGTGTTCAATCATATAAGCATTTTGTTTCAATTGCCTACCAAAATAAGCATTGAAGTCTTCTTGCTTAACCATAAAGTTATCAAACTCATCCAAACATTGGCTAGCAAACTTAGTAGGAGGGATTTCAGCTTTATCATATCTATAGAGAGAATTTACCTTTACTACTTGTGTCGGGTTATCAAGACCGTGTGTTTCTTCCATAGGCGGTAAATTAAGACCATGTATTTCTTCAATAGGAGGTAAATTCTTAACATCTTCAGCTTTAATACCCTTTTCTTTCATAGATTTCTTTGCCTCTTGCATATCTTCAGGACTGAGAAATAGAACACCTCTTTTCTTCGGAGTTGGTTTAGGAATAGGCTTAGGAGCTGGCTCAGGAAGTGTCCAATTATTTTCATTTGTCAACATATTATTCAATAGAATTTCAGTTTCATCCGGTGTTCTTTCCCTGAAAACAGAACCAGCACAACTATCCAGGTAATCTCTGGAAGCATCGGTTAGTCCATTATAAAAGATATCAAGTATTTCATTTTTCTTAAGAGGGTGATCAGGCAAAGCATTAAGTAATTGGAGAAGCCTCCCCCAAGCTTGTGGGAGACTCTCTTCTTCAATTTGCACAAAATTATATATATCCCTTAAGGCAGCTTGTTTCTTATGAGCAGGGAAATATTTAGCAGAGAAGTAATAAATCATATCCTGGGGGCTACGCACACAACCAGGATCAAGAGAATTAAACCATATCTTAGCATCACCCTTTAATGAGAACGGAAATATTTTAAGGATGTAAAAGTAGCAAGTTCTCTCATCATTAGTGAACAGGGTGGCTATATCATTTAATTTAGTAAGATGTGCCACAACAATTTCAGATTCATAGCCGTAAAAAGGATCAGATTCAACCAAAGCAATTATATCAGGATCAATAGAGAATTCATAATCCTTATCAGTAACAAAGATAGGTGAAGTAGCATAAGCAGGATCATATTTCATTCTAGCATTCAGAGTTTTTTGTTTAAGCTTAGCTAATAATTTCTTAAGATCACTTCTATCATTGCAAGCAAGAAAATCTCTTTTAGTTTCTTCATCCATAACATAACCCTTAGGCACAACAGGCAATTCATATTTATTAGGAGAGCCTTCATCATCACTTTCATTAATATTATCAGTTTCAATAATTTCATTCTCTCTAGCCCTAGCAAGTTGTTCATCAAGAAATTCACCAAGTGGCACAGTAGTATCAAGCATAGAATTAGTTTCATCATAAGTATCATGCATAGCAGAAGTGGCATCATCAATAATATGTGACATATCAGAATTAATAGCAGAGGCAGGTTTAGGTGTTGCAAGCTTACTCAAAACAGAAGGTGAATCAAGTGCAGAGCTAGATGACAGTTTCTTACCTCCCCTCGTAGTTGAGGGATAAATTTTTGTTTTCACGTCTTTCAAGTTCTTCATAGTGACCAGCAGATATAAATCCCAAGTGACTCAAAGAATGGAGCTATGCTCCCCGGCAACGGCGCCAGAAAATAGTCTTGATAACCCATAAGTATAGGGGATCGCAACAGTTTTCGAGGGTAGAGTATTCAACCCAAATTTATTGATTCGACACAAGGGGAGCCAAACAATATTTTCAAGTATTAGCAGCTGAGTTGTCAATTCAACCACACCTGGAAACTTAATATCCGCAGCAAAGTATTTAGTATCAAAGTAATATGATAGTAGTGGTAACGGTAGCAAAAGGTAACGGTAGCAAAAGTAATTTTTTAGTGTTTTATAGTGATGATAACAATAGCAACAAAAAAGTAAATAAGTGAAGAACAATATATGGAAAGCTCGTAGGCAATGGATGGGTGATAGAGAATTATGCCGGATGCGATCGATCATGTAACAGTCGTAACCTAGGGTGACACAGAACTAGCTCCAATTCATCAATGTAATGTAGGCATGTATTCCGAATATAGTCATACGTGCTTATGGAAAAAAACTTGCATGACATCTTTTGCCCTACCCTCCCGTGGCAGCGGGGTCCTAGTGGAAACTAAGGGATATTAAGGCCTCCTTTTAATAGAGTACCGGACCAAAGCATTAACACATAGTGAGTACATGAACTCCTCAAACTACGGTCATCACCGGGAGTGGTCCCGATTATTGTCACTTCGGGGTTGCCGGATCATTACACATAATAGGTGACTATAGACTTGCAAGATAGGATCAAGAACTCACATATATTCATGAAAACATAATAGGTTCAGATCTGAAATCATGGCACTTGGGCCCTAGTGACAAGCATTAAGCAAGCAAAGTCATAGCAACATAATTCTCAGAACATAGTGGATACTAGGGATCAAACCCTAACAAAACTAACTCGATTACATGATAAATCTCATCCAACCCATCACCGTCCAGCAAGCCTACGATGGAATTACTCACGCACGGCGGTGAGCATCATGAAATTGGTGATGGAGGAAGATTGATAATGACGATGGCGACGGATTCCCCTCTCCGGAGCCCCGAACGGACTCCAGATCAGACCTCCCGAGAGAGTTTAGGGCTTGGCGGCGGCTCTGTATCGTAAAACGCGATGAATCCTTCTCCTTTATTTTTTTCCCCGAACACGAATATATGGAGTTGGAGTTGAGGTCGGTGGAGCTCCAGGGGGCCCACGAGGCAGGGGGGCGCGCCCAGGGGGGGCAAACACGTCCCCACCCTCGTGGCTAGGGTGTGGGCCCCCTGTCCTTGATTCTTTGCCAGTATTTTTTATTATTTCCAAAAATAATCTCCGTGGAGTTTGAGGTCATTCCAAGAACTTTTGTTTGTGCACATAAATAACACCATGGCAATTCTGCTGAAAACAGCGTCAGACCGGGTTAGTTCCATTCAAATCATGCAAGTTAGAGTCCAAAATAAGGGCAAAAGTGTTTGGAAAAGTAGATACGACGGAGACATATCAATTAACAACATCAGGTATTTTTTTGCAAAACAATGTGACAAACCAAGAATACATATTCCCTTTATAGCAAAAGAGCATGTTCGTTGCTATGGGAGAAAGAAATACCACAATCTCCTAACCAAATAACCATGAGTCAAGACCCCAGTAGGTCCACGTGCTCTCTTTGAACAGATGACATCACATCCGTGTTGCCACTTATCCTCCTTCCAATCCTCACCAAACGTGACCTAAGTGCTCGCACAATTACAACGTATTTGAATGCTGTTAATCCTAAGGCATCTCTCTCTCTCTCCCTCCCTCTCTCATATATATACATGAGACGAGAAATCTACCATTTCCCCATGAGGTTTTGGTGAGGCATGTATGCGTGGTTATAAATGGTTTCTTTTGTCAATCTTGGTTTCTGCCGAGGTGTTCATTTCCAATTTGGATGGGCACCGGTATGAAAGTAAGACAAATCATGCGCTATTGATTAAGGTTGCACTCTAAATAGCATTTTTAAAATGGTTAGCAGATAAAATAACAACATATTCAGATTCTACATATTCAACTTAAAAATGGATTGTAGGTTGATAAGAGAAACATCAGGGATTTTTCTACAAAATACCATGACACACCAGGAATACATATTCCCTTTATAGCAAAAGAGCATCCTAACCCAATAACCATGAGTCAAGACCCCAATAGGTCCACATCCTCTCTTTAAACATATGACATCACATCTGCGTTGTCACTTACTCATGGTCACATCCTCGTGGAAGGTGGCATAAGTGGTCACACAATCATAACGTGTTTGAATGTTGTGAAACCTAAGGCGTGTGTGTCTCGACATAAGATGAGAAATCTGCTTTTTTTCTGTAAGGTTTTGGCTAGGCGTGCATGCGTGGTCATAGATGATTTCTTTCGTCTTTAATCTTGATTTTACTGAGGTGTTCATTTCCAACCTGGATCGGCACCGGTATAAAATTAAGACAAATCATGTGCTATTTATTAAGGTTGCTATTATACAACATGTTAGTAAGTTTGAAGTTGGATTTTAAAGGATATGACTATTATAAACGGTTTCATTAAGCCAATTATCAACGGATTTCCTGCAAAAATAAAATCTGACTTAAAACTGATATGCAAGTTGATTACCACAATCGTGAGGGGTTCTCGGCAAAAGCAAAAATCAGATTTACAACTGTACTACGGGTTGATTAACAAAAACATTGAGTGATTTTCTGTAGAATAGAATGACAAACCAAGAATGAAACCCAAGCATAAATCGTTCAAACACTCTTCGGCTACAGCCAAAGTAGCTGCGAAGGAACGTGTTAGGCCTTTCAATTGCAGTAAACTGTTTAGAGCAACTCTAGCAGACCCCGCAAAACGCCCCGGCCCGCAAAATAACCGCCAAATTGTGGGTCGGGGCCAGAAAATCTGCACGAGCAGATCCGGCACCCTGCCCCGGCCCGCAATTTTTTTGCGGGGCGCGACAAATCTTCTCCCCCAACCTCTATCTTCATGGGCTAGAGGCCGACCCAAACTCAACACCTATCCCACGCGAGATTTGGCGGGAGGGACATTTCCGCACGGCCCTTCCCGCTCCCCGCACCCTCCGCCACCATTGCCCCCACTCCGTAAGCTCCGGCTGCTCCTCCCCGGTCGTCCCTCGCCGCCATGGACGACCCCATGCCGTCCCCCATCACCGTCGAGGTCGTGCACGCCCCTTCCCCTCGGGCGGATCTCGTCGCCGACCATGTTGGCCCCGCCGCCGTCGCCCAAGCCCACGCCGCGCCTGCCCGCAAGCGGCAGGGCAACGTGGTCGTGCAGGGCGGGAATTCGGCCGCCCCCGCCATGATGGCCCGCGCTCCGGGCGCCAACGTGGCAGCGCGATCTCGGCCGGCGGCGGAGAAGGTCGGCAAGGTCGCGGGCGTAAAGCGGAGGAAGGTTCCGGCTTCAAAGAAGCCACCTTCCTCAACCTCTCGCTCCATCCTGCCGTAAGGAGGTGCTCCGGCGATGCCGTTCAAAGGTGTCGCTCACACCCCCCCCCCCCCCCCCCCCCCCGCGCGAGCGAGGTGTTCGACGAAATGGCCGGAAGGTATGCGTCTTCGGTCTTGGTGATTCCCTTTCATTTTTCGCCATTATTCTCGATAGCGTGTGACTTGTTATCGTTTGCTATAGCGGTGGTTCGAACAATGCACAACCGAGTTCGTGCACTTGTTGGACACGAACGCGGTTGACATTGATCAAGCCCCTTTCGAACCATTCGAGTACAATGAAACGGAGGGCGGCGTGGATGATCATGGTTGTGCGGACGAATTGGAGGAGATCGAAGCGGAAGCGTTTGAGCAATCGCAAGCAAAAACTGGGAAAAGCATAAGATCGAAGAACTACACGATCTTGGAAGATCAAGCTTTGATTCAAGCATGGAGTGCGGTGTCTCTTGATGCATGCACGGGCACTTCTCAAACTTCCAAGAGATGTTGGCAAAGGATCAAAGATCAATACTTCCGCATTATGGCAAAGCATCCCAGTAGGACTCCACGCACATTTTGGTCGCTTCAAGGGCGTTGGGAGAACATCAAGCCTATGTGCAGCCGTTGGGCAGCTTGCTTGGAGCAAGTACGCAATGCACCTCCAAGGGGCACCGTGGAGTCCGACTATGTGAGTTTGTTTTGCCTTTGTTCAAATTGTGCATCATCATATTGCATCATGGGAAATGATTGAATCACTTTGTTCACAATGTGTAGGACAAGATTGCTCAACATAGATACAAGGACATGGAAGCTTTGGAAGGCAAATTTTCCAAACTAGAGCATTGTTGGGAGTTGCTCCAAAAGTGCGAGAAGTGGAAGTTGATCGACGAAGAATCCCCATCAAAGAGAGGCTCACTTACAAACATGGATGAAGATGAGGATGATGATGGCCCAAGAAATTTGCACAAGCCCGATGGTGACAAGAAGACCAAGGAGAAGATGAAGAGAGAGCAAGAAGCATCAAGCTTGAGGGAGAAGATTGATGCCATGGTGCAATCCAACGAGTCGATGTTGTTGAAATCATTGGAGATCAAGAAAGAGTTGATCGAGAAGAAGGCGAAGGAGAAGCAAGAAAAGTGGCAGCTGCTCAAGGAAGAGGGGCTGCGCAAAGCTGGCATCGAGAAGAGAAGAGCACACGCCGCCGAAAACAAATCTATGTCCATGTTGCTCGCCGAAGAGAACAAGATAATGTCAATGAACCGCAATGACATGGACGACCTCACCAAAACATGGCATAATATGGCAAGGAGAGAAATCTTGAAAAGAAGAATGGTGGCGTCGGCCAGTCCGTGCTACAGTTCCGGTGAAGTTTTCTCCGCTCCATATGGTGGCAATGTGAATGATTTCGGTGCGGGAGTTGGAACAAACGCCGGAGGTGGATACGGTGGCGCCGATGAACTCTAAGGTGGACTCGATGACGCGGAGTGAAAATCGATCAAGATGATGCCGGACATGGGCGCAAACCTTTTGCAGGGCCCTCTTTTGCGTTAGCCGTAATAAACTTGGCTTCTATTTGCGCGTAAAACTGTTTATGTCGTTTGAATTTGAATTTGTTTGTGAAATTCTATATTAAATGCGAGATTTGCAATTTATCTTTTTGTGGGTCATCACGATGGTCTCCGAGCAGATCTACCATGGCAAAGTGGCAACGCCATAAATGACGCGAGCAGGAACCGAGATGGAAGCAGTGGAATTGACTGAGACGAGGAGACCGGCGGTGCCGCCGCGAGAGCATGGCGGTAAATCCCACTCCGCCCAAAATTTGAAGGTTGCACTTGCACTGCTCACCACACCGGCGTGGCGGGGCCAGCGTGGCTGTACCGCCTGGGTTGCCGTGCGCCGCTGCTCGTGCCTGCGCTTTTCCGTCGCTGCTCCAGATCGCAATGAATGCCGGCTGCCATTCGGATCAAAAGCGGCCGGTGTAAATGAGGGTTGTTGGGAGCGCATTCAATACAAGCAACCTTCAGAGCCCCCGCAGACACGCGTCAGGAGGAGCTTTCAAAACCTCCTCACACCCTTCTTTTGGTGAATGAGAATGAATTCCCACGCACGGGAGTGAAGAGTGGTTTCGTTCGCTTGGTCACCAAGAGGAATTCTTCCGTCTCGCTACAGGCAAATGTACAGTCCACCCAAACCAAAGATCGAAAACGAAAGGAAATGCTATGTGGCGAACGTTCGTCAGCGAGAGGCCCGATATAAAGATTGTGAAATCGGGTCATAATGGCGGTGTCGACGATGGCCCTATTAATCCTGGCGTTATCAAGGGGTGAATGAAAACGCCTTAAATTTCCATCGGTAGCAATCAATCCGGAATATCGGAGTATTAACTAATGGTGGATTATTTTTCTTCCACAAATAATGGCTGTAACGCACCTATAGTACACAAATATCGGAGTATTAACTAATGGTGGAGTAAATGAGATGAGGTGACCACATGCATTACTCCATTTTTTTCCTGCCAAATATCTTTATTTTTTGAAAAAAGGGAAACAAATCGGAAAAGTTAATACTAAATCGAATCATTTTGTCCATTCCCCATAGTTCTACTCGTGCTAGCTCATTAATAGCGCAAGCAGGGAGGGGGGGCCTCCCCACTGCGCCACAGGTGACAGTTCACAGCCTCCCCGCCGCACCACGCCACCCCCCTCCCCTCCCCTCCCCGGCCCGCACCCAAAACTGCTCCGCGCAAATGGACAGAGCTCCGGTGTGATCCCACCACCCGCACTCCTCCCCTCCCCGGCCGCCGCAATGGCCGCCTCCGCCTCCGCCCCCGCGCTGCTCCTCCTCCTCCTCGCGGCGGCCGCGGCGGCGGCGACGACCACGACGGCGCTCACCGACGACGTGCTCGCGCTGGTGGTCTTCAAGACGGGCGTGGCCGACCCGCTGGGCCGCCTCGCCAAGTGGACCGAGGACGACGACCGCCCCTGCACCTGGCCGGGCGTGGGCTGCGACGCGCGCGCGGGCCGCGTCACCTCGCTCTCCCTCCCCGCCGCCTCGCTCTCGGGCCGCCTCCCCCGCGCGCTCCTCCGCCTCGACGCGCTCCTTTCCCTCTCCCTCCCCCGCAACAACCTCTCGGGCCCCGTGCTCCCCGGCCTCCTCGCCTCCCTCCCCCGCCTCCGCTCCCTCGACCTCGCCTCCAACCGCCTCGCCGCCACCGTCCCCGCCGACCTCTTCGCCCAATGCCGCGACATCCGCACCATCTCCCTCGCCCACAACGAGCTCTCCGGCTACATCCCGCCCGCGGTCGCCTCCTGCTCCTCGCTCCTCTCCCTCAACCTCTCCTCCAACCGCCTCGCTGGCCCGATACCCGACGGTATCTGGTCGCTGCCCTCGCTCCGCTCTCTGGACCTCTCCGGGAATTCGCTGTCGGGGAGTGTTCCTGGCGGGTTCCCCCGGAGCAGCTCGCTGCGGGCGCTGGATTTGAGCCGTAACCTTTTCGCCGGGGAGATACCGGCCGATGTCGGAGAGGCGGCGCTTCTTAAATCGCTGGATCTCGGGCGTAACTTCTTCACCGGCGGCTTGCCGGATTCTCTCCGGAGGCTGACCGCGCTGCGGTTCCTTGGCGCCGGCAGCAATGCGCTCGCTGGCGAGGTGCCGGCGTGGATCGGGGAGATGTGGTCGCTGGAGCGGCTTGACCTGTCGGGCAATCGCTTCGCCGGCGTCATCCCCGACGGCATCGCGAAATGTAAGAACCTGCTGGAGGCCGATCTCAGCCGGAACGCGCTGACCGGCGAGCTCCCATGGTGGGTGTTCGGCCTGCCACTGCAGCGCGTCTCGGTCGCCGGCAACAAGCTCGACGGGTGGGTCAAGGTCCCCGGAGATGCCGCGTTGGCGTTGCATGTGCTGGACCTGTCGAGCAACGCGTTCTCCGGCGGGATCCCGCCGCAGATTACTGCCTTCGCGGGGTTGCAGTTTCTGAACCTGTCCTCGAATTCCATATCGGGGCAGCTGCCTGCTGGCATTGGTGGGATGAGGCTGCTGGAGGTGCTCGACGTGAGCGCTAACACGCTGACCGGAAGCGTGCCACCGGAGATTGGCGGCGCCGTGGCGCTCCGGGTGCTGAGGATGGGGGACAATTCGCTCACCGGCCGCATACCGGCACAGATTGGGAGCTGCAGTTCCCTCGTTGCACTGTAAGCGAATTTCTCCCCATTTTTTTGACGCACCAAATTTGACACTATTCAGATTGCTTGTTAGTGAAGTTGACTAGGTCTATTTGTTTTTTGTATTTCCCTGCATGCCTTGGTTGCTTTCAGTTTCCTAGGTTGCAGAGACGTTGTAGAAAATGACAGGACACCGATGTCTTAGTTTTCTGTTAGGAGTCCTAAACCGCAAATTGTGGGTCTCTGTCATGTTGTCCTGCTCGTATCCAGTGCCCAGTTCATTTTCTAGGACACGCTTAGAATTGAAGTCAAATGTGCATGTGTGGGAATCTGGGCATTTGTTTCAAACTTTGCAAACTGTAATCAAATAGAAAATCTAGCAAGCTGATCGAGCAAATATAAACTCAGTTAGTTGTGGCAAAGTGTGGCAAGGTGTGGCTAGAAACCAAACAGCCTGCAGATCGAGCAAACTAAACTTATTGTTACTTGATTCTGACTTAATGAGCACTGCTTAAAAAATGAAGCCTGCAGATCGAGCAAATATAAACTCAGTTATACTTGATTTGCTGAAGGTTAGGAGTCATTTTAATTGATACAGTATGCTTGTGAATGCAGGGATTTGTCGCACAACGACATCACGGGACCGATTCCAAGCACCCTGGGGAACCTCACCAGTCTTCAGGCTGTTGATCTCTCCCAGAACAGGCTGAATGGGACCCTGCCGGTGGAGCTTTCTAATCTGCCCAGCTTGCACATCTTTGACGTCTCCCACAACTTGCTATCAGGAAATCTCCCCAACAGCCGTTTCTTCGACAATATCCCCGACTACTTCCTATCAGACAATTCCGGCCTATGCAGCTCCAGGAAGAACAATTCCTGCGGTGCGGTCATGCCGAAGCCGATTGTACTCAACCCCAATTCCTCATCAAACCCCTTGTCGCAATCCACACCAAGCTCCCCTAGCAGCAAGCACCACAAGAAAATCATACTGAGCGTCTCCACCCTCATTGCCATTGCGGGCGGTGCTGCCATTGCCTTCGGAGTGATCACTGTGACTGTGCTCAACCGTCGTGTCCGTGCAGCCGCCTCCCACCCAAAGCCTGCTATTGCACTATCTGATGATTACCTTAGCCAATCCCCGGAGAATGATGCTAGCTCTGGGAAGCTTGTCATGTTTGGTAAAGGCAGCCCAGAGTTCAGCACTGGTGGGCATGCCTTGTTGAACAAGGACTGTGAGCTTGGGCGAGGAGGCTTTGGTGCCGTCTACAAGACGGTGCTCAGAGACGGACAGCCGGTGGCCATCAAGAAGCTCACCGTGTCTAGCTTGGTGAAGTCTAAGGATGACTTTGAGCGACAAGTGAAGGTGCTTAGCAAGATGCGGCACCACAACATTGTCACACTGAGAGGCTTTTACTGGACTTCGTCGCTGCAGCTGCTCATCTATGATTACCTCCCAGGAGGAAATCTGCACAAGCACCTCCATGAGTGCACGGACGAGAACACTCTTTCCTGGATGGAGAGGTTTGACATTATCATCGGTGTTGCCAGGGGACTGATGCACCTCCACCAGCATGGGGTCGTCCATTACAACCTCAAGTCAAGCAATGTGCTGCTGGACAGCAATGGCGAGCCCAGGGTCGGTGACTATGGTCTTGCAAGCCTGCTCCCGATGCTGGACCGGTATGTGCTGAGCAGTAAGATCCAGAGTGCACTCGGGTACATGGCGCCAGAATTCGCATGCAAGACGGTGAAGATCACCGAGAAGTGCGACGTCTACGGCTTCGGTGTGCTTGCACTGGAGATCTTGACGGGCAGGAGGCCCGTTGAGTACTTGGAAGATGACGTGGTCGTGCTATGTGATCTGGTGCGAAGTGCGCTGGAGGAAGGCAGGCTGGAGGACTGCATGGATCCGAGACTGTGCGGCGAGTTCCCGATGGAGGAGGCCATCCCGATCATCAAGCTGGGCCTCGTTTGCACCTCGCAGGTGCCGTCGAACCGGCCGGACATGGGCGAGGTGTTGAGTATACTCGAGGTGGTGAGGAGTCCGCAGGACAGTCCAGGGGATGAGATGGTCTGAGGTCTCTTTTGAACTTTGTTCCGCGTGTAACTGGGTTTTTGTTTCTCTACTAGATGCATATATGATGCCCGGTTGGGAAGAAGGGTGGGAGCGATGGAGTGGTGATGCATTGTGGAATGCATGTAGTTTGTAGTTTGGTTCTGAAATTTTAGGGGGTTGGCGATGCTGCTTGTTGCTTCTCTGCAATTCTTTGGTTCATTCCTTGGATGAAACTGTAGCTTATCTCTGCTGGTATGGGTATTGCCTCGGTGCCGCAGTGGTTGGCCGGCATCTCGGCTCCCCTGAAACGACTGATATCTGATTGCGTTCTTAGCTAGTTGTTCTGATAAATGTGACTTTTGATTTCTTACATATATTGCTCGACATCTTCTGCTTCACAATGTGTGGTCATTTTACTAGTTTTGTTACTGGTCTGATGCTGCCAAATCTTTTCACTGCCCCTCTGGTAAACCTATATTCACTAACAGCAAAATGTTCAGAGCAACGACTGTTCTGATTCCATCACTGTAATCTCCATGATTACCCTTCTGATCCAGTCTAAGTCTATCAAAACTGTATGACTAACTATTTGCAGCCGTTGACCCGGAGGGAATGGGAATCCTAGGCCGCTCCAGACCAAAGGGGCTCGTTGGAGCAAGGATCCATGGATCACAGCTGGTGCCCGGGCCCAGTGCCCTGTGAAGCTTCCAAAAAAGGCGTCTCGGCAGTGACTGCTTCTGTGCTCCCACGCCGCGCGCGCCAGTCGTCACCCCCACCCCCCACCGGAGGAATTGAATCGAGGGAGCCTTCAATGCAGCACCTACCATTTTGCTCCGCCGCGTGCAACAGTAGCACTGTGCCAGCAACCCAGCAGGCAGCATTCACTCACTCGCGCTTGCCTGCCCCGCCTCACCCGTCGACAGCAAGCGAACCAGGAGGGAGGCGTGGGCCGGGGGCGTGGCGTGGGCGAGGCCTGCCCACTCCAGCGGGAGCTGCAAATCTGTCGAAAATGATGCTGTTTTGCTTCTGCGGCATTCTTGGCACTTGGCACCCAACCATGCACCGTTTCTCGAATGGTCGCACGGTGCTGTCTGCTTTCGTCTCTCCCCCTCTCTCATCTCGGACGTTGGAGACACGAGTAGCTGCTCCATTCAAGCATTTCAAATGATGTACCTCCGTTTCTTTTTAATCTGCATATAATTTTTTTCCGAAGTCAAACTTCATAAGGTTTGACCAACTATATATGAATAATATCAACATCATAATATAAAATTAATATCTTTAGATGCATCGTGAAATTAATTTTTGTACTATATAAATTATGTACTGTAAATGTTGCTATTTTTTTAGATAAATTAGGTCAAACTTTAGGTAGTTTGACTTCAAAAAAAAATTTATACGCGGAGTAGAAAGAACCGGAGGGGGTACAATTGCAACATGAAACCATGGACCGGTCATCACTTACTTAAAACAAACTAGCGGCATCACATGAGGATATTCAATTCGCGCACAGGCTCGTCTGCACCCAGTGGACAGTAAATTAAAAAAAGATTCAAAAAATTCTGAAATCTTTATGCTCATATGTGCGGTTATATTTGCGTTTTGTACTTTTGTATTTCTGCATTTTAGATACTTCTTTACTCGTGATCAAAGTAATGTAACTATCTATAATGAAAATATTTGATACAATGCCTATACGAAAGTTGACTGAATTTGCAATTTGGGTAAGTTGATTTTGTGGGAGGATGAATAGTTGGAGGAGGAAGAAAGCTGAACAAACAAGAAAGAAGAAAGAAGAAAGAAGAATGATCGTTGAATTTTAATCTAATGGACCAAAAAATGAACTTACCCACAATAAATTTTCAGGTGACTTACATATAGCCAATCCCAACGTTTTATCAGTATGGCTTAACTAATGTTTGTGAATCAAGCCCATCTAAGAGTCAAACTGAGCATGTACTTATTTCTTTTCCTGCTGGGCACATTGGTAACTTCAATGGGAAGGGCTTCGAAGGACCTAGTGTCGCATTAGAGAATGACTAATAGTATAGCCAGCTAATGGCTATATGAAACTGCCGTGTTATCTATAGTCACTTATATAGCAACTCATGCTATAATGGTCATTGATGGTGTTGGAAACACAATCAATGTAATCATGAAGATCAATCCATACATGCAACCAAAGAACAAGCAATAATTTAAGATATGAAATCTGAATTACAGATATAAGATGAAGTTCGGCGAGGTTCTGATGGCATGTACTATATGAGGTCTCGCCGCCGCCCGTGTCTATGGCAAAGAGTAGCAAACTCTAAAAATCAATCAAATTAAACCCAAACCCTAATTCAACGCCCGTAGCAAGTATTTGAGGTGGGACACAGGAGGGTTTCCACTAGCCGGGGGTTCTGATGGCACGTACTACAGGAGGTCTCGCCGATGCCCGTGTCTATGGCAAAGAGTAGCAAACACTAAAAATCAATCAAACTAAACCCAAACCCTAATCTGACGCCCCTAGCAAGTATTTGAGGTGGGACAAAGGAAGGATTCCGCTAGCCGGGGGGCATCTTGCATATTTCATCCATGTCCCTCACACATCATCATGGTAGCTTCAAAATCCTGAAATCATCACTTAAGCTCCGTCTTGTCTCCTTGTACTCCTGGTGCCATCTCCATGCTTGATCATACTTTAGTGTGTGTCCTGCTTGTCCACACTAGGTCCTTCACTCTTGAGTAATACAAATACATTCGACTTAGGCAACATCATGTTCTCATAATCACTTGGAAGCATTCTCGAAAATTAAAGTACCTAGTATTTGAGTTGGCATGCACAGGCTCTACTCTTTCGCCTTTGTATCTCAGGAACTTGAGCTGGTGTAGCAGAGAGAGAGAGAGATGCATTATAGGTGTTCCATCGGATGATATACTGCAAAATGTGAGCATGTGGTAAGGCAAGTTAGTGCGAAATATGTTGCCACTGGATTTGCATTCGAAAGTAGTTTCAAGTCATATATGTGTAGTGGTACATGACTTGTATTTTGTTGGTTAAATTAGTACTCAAAGTTAGACTAAAAAATGTGAGAGAGCCATTTAAATCAGAAGAGAGAGAGAGATTGAGAGAGAGAGGGGGGGGGAGGGAGTTATTAACATATGATTTAATATAGTCCATGTTGAGAAACTTGGTGGGTTGTTTGTTGCACAATTTTCACGTTCTCTAGCTCCACTTATCGATTACAGAGCAAACAACTATTTTCACAATCAGAATTTAAGGCCAGGTGTAGGTGCATCTAGTGCCCCTAGAGATTTTGGAATATTATGGGCAAAACAGTTAAGAGACTAATGTGTTTGTGAGTATACATAGGAAGTAGGTTCCTGAGGAGTAAAGAGAAGTATGCCTAAGTTATACGTAGAGGAGATTGTTATATGTATGGGAGACAACCCTAAAACTTGCCTGTAAGAGCAATTGTTTTGGTATGTTGTCCGAGGAACAATTGATTATTGCATGAAAAACAAAGCGAGCGTGAAGACGAAGTTTGTTTCCAAGTTTCGTTTTTCTCTATTGAGTCATGGGGAAAACCATACTATTAGGGGGGGGGGCAAGTGTAGTTGAGATTTAGATCTTCGATGAATTCTCAATCCAAAATATTTCTTCGAGTGAGGAAAAGAGAAATCTCTTCGTGTAGTGTCATTGTTTTGTGGGTCTGAGATGAATGTTCTTCGAAACATAGAGAAATAATCACTAGCGGTTGAGTTTACTTGACATGTTCCTCACATAAGTCATGGGCTAAAATTGAAATCCGACCGATATGGCACATGTGAGATGGACTTTATGTGGTCAGCGCCCATATTGGTCATTTCACACCACCCAAACATGTAACGGTTAGCTGCTCCATTTGAACCGACAAGAGTTTATCTGAGAAACCCACACTACCAAGAGAATTGAGCTAGAGAGAAAATCTGAGAGCCTAAAATTTGTTAAGTGATTGAGCATTGCGAAGAACTAGATTGAGATGAAACTTGTGTCTATTACTTTTGTGGACTACACATCCATTAGACGGTTAGGCGCCGGTCTGAGCATCCAAGAGTTTTGTGTTGGGAAATGATGCATGGAAAAACAAAAAAATTCTACGCACACGCAATGATCTATCCATGGAGATGCATAGCAACGAGGGGGAGAGTGTGTCTACGTACCCTCGTAGACGGTAAGAGAAAGCGTTTCACAACGCGGTTGATGCAGTCGAACTTTCTTCGCGATCCAACCGATCTAGTACCGAACATACGACACCTTCGCGTTCAGCACACGTTCAGCTCGGTCACGTCTTCTGCCATCTTGATCCATCAAGATGGCGAGGTAGTAGGTGAGTTCCGTCAGCACGGAGGTGTGGTGACGGTGATGGTGAAGTGATCTTCGCAGGGCTTCACCTAAGCACTACGAAAATATGATCGGGGATGTAAACGGTGGAGGGGGGCGCCGCACACGGCTAACAATTGATCTGGTGTGTGCTACGCACCCCCTCCCACATATATATAGGTGGGAGGGAGGGAGGAGCAGCCAAACGAGGCGCCAAAGTAGGAGGAATCCTACTTGGGGTCCCTCCCAAGCCCCCTCCCCAAGTAGGAGAGGGAAAGGCATGAGGGGCTAGCCCTCCCCCTTTTCCTTCCTTAGGGCTGGCCAAACAAGGAGGGGGCGCACCAGCCCCCTTGTGGGCTGTTCTGTCCCCTCCTTTAGCCCATAAGGCTCATAACTTGCCGGGGGTGTGCCCGGAACCCCTTCCGGTGACCCGATTCTTACTCGCCACATCCCAAAACAGTTCCGGTGTCCAAATACCAATGTCCTATATATCAATCTTTACCTCTCGACCATTTTGAGACTCCTCGTCATGTCCATGATCTCATCCGGGACTCCGAACAACATTCGGTCACCAAATCACATAACTCATATAACACTATATCATCAATGAACGTTAAGCGTGCGGACCCTACGGGTTCGAGAACTATGTAGACATGAACGAGACACCTCTCTGGCCAATACCAATAGCGGAACCTGGATGCCCATATTGGCTCCTACATATTCTCCGAAGATCTTTATCGGTCGAACCGTTATGACAACATACGTAATTCCCTTTGTCCATCGGTATGTTACTTGCCCGAGATTCGATCTTCGGTATCTTCGTACCTAGTTCAATCTCATTACTGACAAGTCTCTTTACTCGTTCCGTAATACATCACCTTGTGACTAACTCCGTAGTCATTTGCTTGCAAGCTTATGATGTGTATTACTGAGAGGGCCCAAAGATACCTCTCCAATACTTGGAGTGACAAATTCTAATCTCGATCTATGCCAACTCAACAAACACCTTCGGAGATACCTGTAGAGCATCTTTATGATCATCTAGTTACATTGTGATGTTTGATAGCACACAAGGTATTCCTTCGGTATCCGGGAGTTGCATAATCTCATAGTCGAAGGAATAAGTATTTGACATGAAGAAAGCGATAGCAATAAACTGAACGATCATTATGCTAAGCTAACAGATGGGTATTGTCCATCACATCATTCTCCTAAGGATGTGATCCCGTTATCAAATGACCACACATGTATACGGTTAGGAAACCTTAACCATCTTTGATCAACGAGCTAGTCTAGTAGAGGCTTACTAGGGACACGGTATTTGTTTATGTATTTACGCATGTATTTAAGTTTCCGATCAATACAATTCTAACATGAATAATAAACCTTTATCATGAATAAGGAAATATAATATAAAATAACAACTTTATTATTGCCTCTAGGGCATATTTCCTTCATTATGTGGATTGCTAAGGATGAGTATGTGAAGGTTTGGAGATTGCCTTGTGATGGCCTGCAAGTGCACAGGGTTTAGTTGTAGCCTTTGCAAAGTAAGAGTATAGATCCCATAGGGAGCATATGAATCAGCCTTTTGTCACTTGAGAGGTTTAAATAGCAATATCGAGAAGTTGTAAGAAGTACAAAGCAATAGTAATATGGTGGAAATAGGTAGCGACTGTAAAGGTAAATACTGAAATCAAATTAAGTAACAAGGAATGTAAGTAAAGCGTTGAAATCAATGGGAATAAGGCGTTCCCACAGAGTCTGGATTCCCCAACAGTTTTCATCTATAGTGGTGCCTAAACACAATGCTACATCGGAGTTCTAAGCCACTTTGCATATTTCTGTTTATGGGCAGAGCCGGTACAGATACATGCTCGGTGTGCCATTGGGAATAATTTCTATTTCCATTTCACTTAGAGAGGAAATCTCCTCAATGGAGTTTACCTTCTCACCACTTGGAGCGCGCTGGGCGTGCCATTGGGAATAATTTTAGGTCATATTATCAAGAAGCTTAGTGGCTTCTTCAAGTGTTTTCCCCATGAATGTACCACATGCAGCTGAATCTAGAAGGTTTCTTGAAACAAAGTTTAATCCAACATATTTTTTTGCACTATCATCCAAAGACTCAATCCATGTGTGGGACAATTTTTAAGCCCAAGTTTAATTCTTTCCCATGATTGTACAACATGTTCTTGGTCAAGTTATTTAAAATTCATAATTTGATTCCTTAGAGATAGAAGTTTTGCGGTAGGAAAATACTTTCCACTTAAAAGAATCTTTACACTTAGGGCAAGAATCAATACTATTTTCGGTAAAGAAGATAACCATGCTTTAGCTCTATCTCTTAGAGAAAAAGGAAAATGTTTCAATTTAACAATATCATTATCCACATATTTAATTTTTTGCATATCACATAACTCAATAAAGGTATTAAGATGGGAAGTAAGATCTGCATTATAGTTTCCAGAAAATTGTTCTTTCATAACAAGATTAAGGAAAATTTATCATAAGAATCCAGACTATTGGTGGGAGGAGCAATATGATTACTAATAAAATCATTGTTATTAGTACTTGAGAAATCACAAAGCTTGGTATTTTTAGGAGTAGACATAGTGGCAACACAAGCAAAAATAGTAACAAAAGTTTTTTTATTGGTATTTTGGAAAATTTTGGCAAACAAAGAAGAAGGAAAATAAAAAGGCAAAAGGTAACTAGAAAAGAAAATAAAAACAAGCAAACTAAAAGTGTGTGTGCGAAGGCACCTGATTTGGTAGGTGATGATCCCCAGCAACGGCGCCAGAAATTCTTCTAATCCCGTAGGAGCTATTGGATTTCCCGAAGAGGAAGGATAATGTAGCACAGCAGCAGAAAGTATTTCCCTTAATTAAGATCCATGGTTTATCGAACCCGTAGGAGTCACTAAGATAACAACTTTTGCAGTACCTACACACAAACAAATAATGTGCTTGCACCAACAAAGGCAAGGGGGTCGTCACTCCCCTTGTTCTTGCTAGTTACAAGGTTAAAATCAAATAGTGATAGGGAAAAGCGGAAAATAGTAAAATAAAGTAAAGAGGAATTATAGGAGTTTTTGTATTGATGGAAAATAGACCTGGGGGGCATAGGTTCGCTAGTGCCATCTCTCTCGGAAGCATGTAGTAGCATGGTAGACAAATTACTGTTGGACAATTGGCAGTTATAGCGCAAATTATAGCCATGATCATTCATTGATGTGGGACGCCGTTGAAACGGTCCTTCACAATGCCAAACAAACTCACAAGCAGCTGCTTATATACATGAATAGCTTGATGCACTAAGTTCTTGCAAATCTTGATAAGTAACCATCTCTATTCTTTCTTGCACATCTTCATCTAGCCCATGAAAGAACCTTGACATTCTGGCCTCCTCTGGCTCATTCACCACTGTCCTAATCATCAAAATTTCCATCTCTTTATAGTACTCATCAACACTAGAGTTACCTTGGCACAACCGTTGAAGATCGATTGTACAAGGTTCTTGTGAAATGTTCAGGAACAAAACTCCTCCGTAACAGATTTTTCATTTGCGCCCATGTCTCTGAACGACCTCCAACACGACATAATTGGTTCCACGAAATCAAATCATACCCGGTAAACTCAATGGATGCATATCCTACCTTCTTCTCCTCAGTATAGCGGTGGCTATCAAAGATCTGATCCACACGCATCTCCCACTCCAAATAATCATCTGGCTCAGTTTTCCTATTGAACGATGGTATGGTAAGTTTAAATTTACTAATCCCATCATCCTCATGATCATACGAGCACGCCCATGACCTCTTCCTCCCATGACAAAGCCTTCTTGGCCTTCTCCACGACGAGCATGTCATGGTCGCGGCTCATAGTAGTTTCGAGCATCATCGGAGTGGTCGCACCAATGCTCTCCATGGTGGTCCTGCTATATGGGGAGTTGATGATGTCAACCCCGTGCAACAAGCCCATCTCCTGGTGGTGACGGTGGCACCCAAAGTAGCACCTGTCTGGTCGTGGCGAGCACGCCAAGGTGGTGCAGCGTAGTAGCTATAGAAATCGTCGGAGTAGACGTCGATATGCTCTCCATGCCTCTCCTCAAGGTGGCGTTGGCCCTGCTTTTCGGGGAGCTGTCAATGTCGACCCTATGCTACAATCCTATCTCGATGGAGTTCCTTGGTGAGGGAGTCAATTCTCCGGCCAAGGTTGGCCTCCACGGTCAATATGCGCCTCTCCACCTTGTTCAACACATACTCGCGTGTATCCTCCAATGCCAACACATAGGCGAGCTACAAGGTTGGATCATACACGGGAAATGGCAGCTCCTCCTCCATGAGGCGCCCTCCTCCATGCACACCATTAACACTGTTGGACCTCCTCGAACCCATGGAAGCTTCCCAAGAAAAAAATCAGTAAGAGAGAAAATAGCACCTTGAACAATCTAAAGCTCTGATGCCAAGATGATGCGTGACACCGCTGAAACGATCTTTCAAGGTGCCAAACAACTCACAAGAAATAAAAACTATCTCTCTCAAGTGCAAATAACAACAAGAAACACTCTCAAAATAAATTGCAATGGATAACTAGCTTAGTTACAAGGACGCAACCCAAACCATGAAACTTGTGAACCTATGTAGAATCACAAGAGGGAACCACAAGGATCCTATATGAATTGAGGACAGGTCCTCCAATCCACACACACGAGCTAACACTTGATAACCCACAAGTATAGGGGATCACAACAGTTTTCGAGGGTAAAGTATTCAACCCAAATTTATTGATTTGACACAAGGGGAGTCAAAGAATACTCTCAAGTATTAGCAGCTGAGTTGTCAATTCAACCACACCTGGAAACTTAGTATCTGCAGCAAAGTATTTAGTAGCAAAGTAATATGATAGTAGTGGTAACAGTAGCAAAAGGTAACTGTAGTAAAAGTAATGTTTTTGGTATTTTGTAGTGATGATATCAATAGCAACGGGAAAGTAAATAAGCGAAGAACAATATATGGAAAGCTCGTAGGCAATGGATCGGTGATGGAGAATTATGCAGGATGCGGTTCATCATGTAACAGTCATAACCTAGGGTGACACAGAACTAGCTCCAGTTCATCAATGTAATGTAGGCATGTATTCCGAATATAGTCATACGTGCTTATGGAAAAGAACTTGCATGACATCTTTTGTCCTACCCTCCCGTGGCAGCGGGGTCCTTATGGAAACTAAGGGATATTAAGGTCTCCTTTTAATAGAGTACCGGAACAAGGCATTAACACATAGTGAATACATGAACTCCTCAAACTACGGTCATCACCGGTAAGTATCCCGATTATTGTCACTTCGGGGTTAATGGATCATAACACATAATAGGTGACTATAGACTTGCAAGATAGGATCAAGAACTCTCATATATTGATGAAAACATAATATGTTCAGATCTGAAATCATGGCACTCGGGCCCCAGTGACAAGCATTAAGCATAGCAAAGTCATAGCAATATCAATCTTAGAACATAGTGGATACTAGGGATCAAACCCTAACAAAACTAACTCGATTACATGATAGATCCCATCCAACCCATCACCGTCCAGCAAGCCTACGATGGAATTACTCATGCACAGCGGTGAGCATCATGAAATTGGCGATGGAGGATGGTTGATGATGACGATGACGACGGATTCCCCTCTCCGGAGCCCCGAACGGACTCCAGATCAGCCCTCCCAAGGGGTTTTAGGTCTTGGCGGTGGCTCCGTATCGTAAAACGCGATGAATTCTTCTCTCTGATTTTTTCTCCCCGAAACACAATATAGAGAGTTGGAGTCGGAGGAGCTCCAGGGGGCCCACGAGGTAGGGGCGCGCGCCCCCCACCCTCGTGGACAGGTGGTGGCCCCCCTGGCCTTCATCTTTTGCAGGTATTTTTTATATTTTCCAAAAAGTTGCTCTGTGAAATTTCAGGTCATTCCGAGAACGTTTGTTTCTGCACATAAATAACACCATGGTAATTCTGCTGAAAACAGCGTCACTCCGGGTTAGTTCCATTCAAATCATGCAAGTTAGAGTCCAAAACAAGGGCAAAAGTGTTTGGAAAAGTAGATACGATGGAGACGTATCAACTCCCCCAAGCTTAAACCTTTGCTTGTCCTCAAGCAATTCAGTTGACAAACTGAAAATGATAAAGAAAAACTTTTACAAACTCTGTTTGCTCTTGTTGTTGTAAATATGTAAAGCCAGCATTCAAGTTTTCAGCAAAGATTATAACTAACCACATTCGCAATAACGCATAGGTCTCAAGTTTACTCATATCAATAGCATAATCAACTAGCGAGCAATAATAATAAATCTCGGATGACAACACTTTCTCAAAACAATCATAATATGATTGTAACATTCCAAATTTTCAATTTGGAATGTTATACATAGTCATCCATGTATATCATATTTTATTCGCATCTCGTCTCGCGATCCTCAAAATCCTAAGCATCTCAAGGACCTTCGGAGAGAGTTGGGGATTTCCCGGTTTTCAAATTTGATCTTTATCAAAATTTGAAACGAGGATTTTTGGTTTTAATTATTTTCTCTCTAAAAATATTTCATACTAAAATATATGAGAGGAGATAATATGACTTCTCCAAGATATTGAAATATTGGAGGAAAAATATTAAAATCAAATATTTGTTTTGTTTGGATTTTATTGCAATTTTGTTTGCATTATAAAAATTGCATGTTTTTCAAAATTGCATTTTAGGGCCAATAAAATGTTCATCTCGTTCTAAGTATTTTATTTAGATGGTGAAAATTTATTTTGGCATTTTTAGTTTTTTATTTATTTTTCTAGGATTTTATTTCGGTCGGCGAAATTAATTTTTTTTAAAAAGGGTTCCCGCGCCCGACTGGGCCTAAGGCCCAGCCGAGCCAGGCCGCCGCCGCCGCCTTCCCCGTGCGCGCCGCCGCCGCCGACTCGGACTAGGAGTCCGAGCCGGACTCCTCTCCGCCGCCGCCCCTTGCCCCCTCCTCCAAGCCGCCCCGCCCCGCCCTTTATATACCGCCGCCCCGCCGCCCCAACACCCCACCACACCACCGCCGCCCGCGCCGCCTAGCCCGCCGCCCGCGCCGTAGCTTGCCGCCGCCACCCCAGCAAGCCGCGCCGCCGCCGAGCGCCGCCACCCCGCCGCTGCCTCGCCTCGCCGGACCTCTCGCCGGAGGTAGCCGCTGCGCCCCGCCGCCGGTTGTTTTTGTTTATAAAGACCGTTCGTTTTTTTGAAACCCTAGATCCGTTTTTTTGGATTCGTCGGTTTTTCTCGGTTCTTCTAGTTAGCGGACGTTCGTCCGAATGTTCGTTTTAACGAACGGTTCTTCGCCCGTTAGATACAGCTAACGAACGCTCGTTCGTTAGTCTGTTCATCAGTTTTCTTTTATCGGATTTATTCCGCGATTTTTCTCTGATCGCGATTTCTGATCCGATCTTAGTTTTTGTTTATATTTTCGCTCGTTAGTCGGAATCAGGCGATTCAAGTGCCTAGAGTTTCGTCTCGAAACCCTCTTTCCGTTTAACCAACTCAAACAAGTTTTCTCTAATGTAAAATTTGACCTAGTTTCAGATTAGTAAATGAAGCTTCTTTCTTTCGCCGTTTGAGTTTCGTTGCTTCGTTTGATTTGATTCTTTTTGCGAAGCGGAGTTCTTAATTTGAACTTTCTGGTCAACCTCTTTTATTTGAGTTTTGTTTGTGCATCTTTGCTTGTTGCTTATGTATGTTATTGGTTGTTTGCGATAGAACACCCGGAGTGCGAAGTGTGCTACTACGAGTCCCTAGGTTTCGCAGGTCGTCAGCAAGGCAAGTAACACTTTGATCATATCCCTTTTATAACCTAGTTTTATGCATTAGTTCCAATCCTCAAACATTGCATGATTAGGATGTCATTAACTTGTGGGTTGGGAAGTAGTTGATAAGGTAGAACCTATTGCCCTGTTACATGCAAACCCTTGGGAGTTACTCTACGCGTTGCTTATATACTATGCTATGCTATGCTCATAGACGTGGTTTGGGTTTGAGTGAAATACATGACAGACGTGAGCTTGTTAATTAATGGTTCAACTTAAGGTGGCAACTTAATCAAACAACTGGGTGGATTGAGGCACCTGGAGTACCCAGTGTTGCCTGTATTTTTGGAAATCCCGGAGTACCCATGTGATCTTCCTATGGACCGCCACCCTGGCTCAAAGGGAACTGAGATGATTCATGCTAGAAACTTCCGTGTGCAGCCACAAGCTATTATGGGCTCTAGCATAGTTGAGTAAGTTACATGAAGCTCTCGAAGAGGTAGATCAACAGGTAGTGGGTTGTAGGTTTGGTATGGTCTGCCTGGAGTAGAGAGTTAATGTTTCTGAAAGACTGTGTCTCGGTCATCCGTTTCTCAAACACCCTTTAGTGCGAGAAATCCAATGGAGGAGATTGAGTCTTGTGGGGAAAAGTGCGCAAACCTCTACAGAGTGTACAATCTAATCATGGTTAGCCGTGTCCCCGGTTATGGACAATTCTTGAGTATCTAGTACTTGGGTTATCAAAAGTATCTCATCATGTTTAACTAATATTGTTGGGTTTTTAATCACTTTAATTGGGATTGAGTTGGAGGAACCTTCTCAATGATGTTTCAACTACCATGATAGTTAAAATAAAATCTATTCCTTTGATGTAGGGAAAAATTGGCTTTTCGCAAAACTGTAACCATAGAGCTTTCCACCAGCCAAATATGCATGTAGTGATAGCATTATTCTGTTCTTGCTCTATTGTGTTACTTTGCCAGCATATTCCATGTGCTGACCCGTTTTCGGGCTGCAACGTATTATGTTGCAGACTTTTTAGATGAGGAGTAAGGTTCGTTAGGTCGTTGCCATGCAGCTCAGCTATGCCGTTGGAGTTGATGGACTCACTTTATCTTCCAAGCCTTCCGCTGTTATCCTATTAGATGGCCTTAAGCCATATTATTGTAATAAGTTCTCTCTTGAGACGTTCGATGTAATAAGTGTGTGGTTGCTACTCTGTTGTAAATCCTTCGAGTACTGTGTGTGTCAGCATTACCGATCCAGGGATGACACTGAAGCACAGAGACTTGACCATCTGAGGTCGGGTCGCTATAAGATGGTATCAGAGCACACGTTGAGTGTAGGACACGACCACTAAGATAAACCCTAGGTCACACTTCTCTTCTCATTTCTGACTCCTCTCCATTTTCTACTCTTTAGGATGATGGAGATGAAGAACGAGTTTGCACAACCGGATGAAGACACACCTTTTGGATGCCACTTGAAGGAAGTCACTAGGTACTTGAACATTGGGATACCAAGCTTCACCGGGACGTACAACGCCACTTTACCTGAAGAGGAGCACTGGAGGATTCAAGTACAAGTTCCAGGAAGGACGTTCTCGCCAACTTCTAAACCCATAGAGTTTTCTTTCGAAGCACCCACCTGGAGTCTAGGCAAGAGCATGGCAGCCCACATTACCATTGGATGCATTGGAGAAGTTTACAACAGGGAGCTTAAGGACACTATTTACCAAATATGTGGGCGCCAAGACGAGCAATGGGAAGTAATCAGCACCAGGAAGGATAGATCCATTGCAGCTTTCATCCAGGAGTTAAACCAGCATATCCGACGTTAGGAAAACCAGATGTGCACGGGCATGATGGACTTAAAGAAGGCGAAGACTAGAATCCTCGAGCTGGAGGAAGAACTCAAGTTTGTACGCGATGGATATGAGGAGGAAATCAAGACCCTACTGGAGAAGAATGACGACCTAGTCAAGAAGATCGGAGTATTCATGGGAGGACCAGCACCAATAGAAGAAGAAGAAGAACCCAAGGAGATACGCCCCGAGGACTACATCATCATCGAGGAAACCGATTCCGATCCTAGTGATGATGACTATGAAGACGAAGCTGGAGCAGACACCATGGAGTCTTCCACCGATCAAAATTTCTAGATGACTACCATATATCACTAGTATTCCCCCATGTATTTAGTAGTAGTTGAGCACTTGTGCGATAGTTCTAGATCGTTTGTATGCCCTTGCTTGATTGATTGAGTGAAATGATTGTGTTTGTCTCATGTGCATATGGGTAGTGTTCTCTCATTAGACCCCTTCTCTATTCTAATCTCTTCCATCTAAACCCTCAGATGCCTCCGAGACGTGACACCGGTTTTGCCTTCCCACCGGAGCTCACCCAGTTGATCCAATAGCAGAATACGTTGATGCAATTGCTAGTTCAGAATCAGGGCAACAACAACAATAACAACAACAACCCGCCGCCCGTGGACAACCTAGCCCACTTTCTAAGGTTACAGCCACCGGTGTTTTCCAGTAGCACCGAGCCCATAGTTGCGGATGATTGACTATGCTGTATTGGAAGGGAGTTGACCACCGCAGGTTGCACAGATGCTGAGAGAGTGCGCTTTGCCGCACATCAATTGGATGGACCAGCAGCCTCATGGTGGGAGAATTACATAGCCACTTTTCCTATAGCCAATGTCACTTGGGACCAGTTTCAGCAAGCTTTCCGCACAGCCCATGTCTCCACTGGAGCTATGCAAATGAAGAAACGGGAGTTCCATGTCGAGACCCCGATTCCAAGTCACATTGATCTAGCCGGTAACACCTCATATCACTTTGCGGCCTCATGCATGGTATTCCCACGGGTGTCGCCTTACCCTGGCCCGGGACCGTTTGTGCCTTTTGGCTCACGTATATGATTGTGTCGCTAGCATCCATATGACAGAGAACCCGGGCCGACATGGCTAGTCGTGAACCCAAAGTGGCACTAACCTATGGGGACAGGCATACATGATTCACATCGAGCATGTCGGTCAGTAGTGTGTGAATCCGGGCTGTAGCACTGGGCTAACAGGACTCCGGAGGTCACCGCATGACATTTCCCCGAAGGGACAGACACATGAACGAAATGAAACACATGCCGGCTAGTCAAGCGTCCTGAGCAGTAGTGCTGGGCTAGCAGGACTCCAGTGAACCGGGCTGTAGCGGATTACTATGGCTCAAAGTAGCACTAGACTACATTTCCCCATATGAGAGGCTGTCAAGGATAAACAACTAGATTATCGGATCCCACACATAGCAATACACGTCACACGTACGCATAACATGCAAGTATGTGCTGTACAACATGGCATCACAACATAACGCAAACTCATATAGCTAAAAGCCCAGAAGAGCCACATAACATTAATACAAATAGGGGTCTCATGACCCATCATTCAGAGCATACAAGCAACAGGCAGAAGCATTACATGTCTGAGTACATACAACTACAAAATAAAAAGGCTAAGAGGCCTGACTATCTACAAGTCCCTCCCAAGGGTACAAGATCGTAGCTGAGGTAACAAGCTACTCGTCGAAGTCCAAGCGGTACTACTAGTGAGACAGATGTCTCACCTGCAAAACATAAATAAAGCAAATGTGAGTACAAAGGTACTCAGCAAGACTTACATCAGATCCTATCATACATGCATTTGTATCAAGAAAGTAATGTGGGGTTTAGTTGCAGCAAGCCAGCTTTGACTCAGTGGCTATCCTGTTCTACGACAACGAGAAACTTCTTTGAGGTGAGGCAACGCACACGAGTCCACTAATCACCACATCAATACACTACTATGGATTCATCCTCGTCTTCTTACGAGAAGGCCATCCATAGCACTCACACTTGTCTTGAGCATTTTAGAGTATCCAATTCAAGTTGTCTATGTACCACGTAAGCATCCAAGAAGTCCATAACCGAGGACACGTCTATTCGAATAGATCATGATAACCCTGCAGGGGTGTACTTCTTCACACACGCTCTCACCACTTATCACCATGTACACGTCATGTACCTCGGCAACCTTCAAGTGGAAGCCTGGCGAGGGTGTCGGCCATGACCTGACTAACCACACAAGTCTCTCATCCAGGTTTATCGCCTATTCGGGTTCCATCCGCAAGGAGATCCGTCCGGGGTGTCGCTCACGGCCCCAAACGATGTGAGCAGGGTTCCCAAGCCCACCATCCGGGTGCCACTTGGAACACCGTGCCACTTTGCCTAGTCTGTCCCAAGTCCACCTGGCCGGGTGCCACTTGGTAGACTATTAACACTACCTACAAACACCAGAAACTATTTGCAACTCCTGGACAAAGATCAAGTTGGCTAATAAATCGAGAGAGCTTGGAGCACCCGGAGCCCAATGTGTGGTAGTAACTAGTCATTGGACAACTCACACAGAACTCAGTTCTTAAGGACGGTTCCTGTGAGACAACGCACCATGTACTCCTACATGGCCTCTCACCGCTACCTTTACCAAATCGTGTTCACACGCTTAACTCTCAGCACCAGAACATATCGTACCAATCCAATTCATTCCCGATGAACTAGACCTGACACAACTCTATGCAATAGCAGGCATGGCATGGCAAGAACACAACATGGCTCAATCAACTCCTACACATGCTAGTGGGTTTTAACTATTTACTGTGGCAATGACAGGTCATGCAGAGGAATGGGTTCAACTACCGCAGCATAAAGTAGCAGTTGCATCGTCGTTGTCCTAATGCAATAAATGAGAGCAGGAGCGAGAGAGGAGGATTGTATCGGAATGAACAAGGGGGTATTCTTGCCTGGTAGATCAACAGGGGGGCACTGCTCCTCTGACAGGTACTCTGGATCGGTCTCCGGAGCAGGACCTATCGAGAAGGAACGGTGTCGATAATCAAACGCAAGCATATGAAACAATATTATGGATGATCATGGCATGAGTATGTGATGTTTGTTCGAGTTAATACAACTAGCATTCATTTGCATGAAGTCCATTTGAACCAAAGTTTCAAATGCAACTCCAAAATAAGCTCTTATAAATGCCATTCATGTGTTTTCATATGTACAGCATGTATAGATTGGTTTGTCATGCATGAAAATGGTACATATGGATAGATTGAATTTTTCTGATCATTTTTCATATATAAATTATTTAAATCTGAGCTAGGTTGAATTTCTATGAATTTTTGAAGTTTATACTAATTTCTGGAATTTTCTGGGTTATTTTAAATCTAGAAATGTTAACTGCGTCAGCATGATGTCACAGAGGTGTCAGCAGGGCTGACCAGGTCAAACCTGGCGTGTGGGGTCCACACGTCAATGAAACTAGGGCTAAACCCGAGTCAAACCCAGCTGACCAGGGTTTGACCGAGCCCTGGGGCCCATAGTCAGTGGCTTAGGGGGTGGATTAAGTGGCAGGGTTAGCAGCTAATCACACGCCACGTCAGCCGTCGGAGTTTCGCCAGCGACGACCTCGAGCCACGGCGGAAGTTCACTGGAACGAGCGGGAGGCCACGGTTTGGCACACGGAGGCCACCGGCGGGTAGCCCGTGCACAAGCGCATACAGCCGCGCTCAGGGGAGGCCGCGGGAACGGCGGAGCTCGCCAGAGCAGAGCTCGCGGCGGCGGCCGGAGTCGGGCGTCGAACGAGTCGACAGTGCAGAGCATGGCAGGAGCCGCGGTTAGGCGCGTCAGACTCGTGGGGGTGCGGGGAGTGCGTTAGGCACTAGTGGTGACCAAAAGGTCACCGGAGTGACGCCGGCATCGAGCTCGTGCGGCGGAGCGGCTCGGCTCCGGTAGAGGAGGCGGCTAGAGGATGCGTACAAGCGCGAGGAGCAGGGGAGAAGATGGCAGAGCTCACGGCGGGGTCGGAGACGGTCTCAGCGAGCTCGGGAAGGCGGAGACGGCGGCAAATCGACGCGTGTGGCTTCCGGTGATCGAGGAGGAAGAAGGCGACAGCAACGGCTCCACGGGGCGTCCGGCGATGCACGACTTGGCGGAGAGGTAGCGGACAAGGTGGTGGAGCTTTTGGGCATGACGGAGGGGCGAGGGGACTACGGTGGGCGCGTCGAACGGCGTCGGTGGCGATGGTGGCGCTCGGGCAGCAGCGGGGAAGAGAGCAGAGGAGGAGAGGGGCGACCAGAGGGGAGGAGGAGAGGGTCGAGGGGTTTTTAGGGGGGTGCGTGTCGCCCTCGGATGCCTCCAGCGGCGAGCAGGGAAGCAGGAGGTGGCCGGTGTGTACTCGCGCGCGGAGGCCACGCGCGCGTCCTCCTGGCGGGAGGAAGACGACAGGGGAGGGGGGCAGATGGGCTGGGCTGGCCAACTGGGCCGGCCAGGCCGCACAGTGCTGGGCTAGCACGGGAGCTGGCCGCAGGTAAGGTTTTTTTTTCCATTTTTGTTTTTTTCTTTTCTATTTTTCTGACATTTGTTTGGTTTAATAAAAATACTAAACCATTTATTTTCTTATGCCAATTTTTGCAGGGGCTAGTGGTATTATTCCAGAGCTCCTCAACTACTGGCATAATTTTTGGACATATTATATATATATATATCATATATATATCCAAGCAAATAATTACTGGATTAATTCCAGAAGGCCAAAATAAATATTTATGAGCTCCTGAAAATATTTGTTTGAATTTTACTTCTGACAAATATTTTCAGAGAGCAACATGAACATTTTCTTGGACCTTTTTGGAGCAATTTTTATCTGGGTAATTTCCAAAAATGAATTCTGAGGGTTTCACAAATCCCCATTTCAAATTCAAATGGAATTTAAACATGATGCACAAATGAAGGGCTAGCCTAGGTCATACCAGAACTAGGGATGTGACAACTCTCCCCCACTCGGAAGAATCTCGTCCCGAGATTCAGGAGTCGGCGGAAAGAAAGTGGGGTACTCAAGTCGAAGACGATCTTCACGCTCCCAAGTAGCTTCTCTCTCGGAATGATGAGACCACTGAACCTTGAGAAACTTGATGTTATGACGTCGGGTGACACGCTCTGCTTGATCAAGGATGCAAACAGGGTACTCTCGATAAGTGAGGTTATCTTGGAGATCAAGCGTTCCGTGTCCACTCCGCGGATGGGATCCGAGAAGCAACGCCTCAGTTGCGAGACGTGGAAGACATCATGGACTCGAGAAAGATGTGGGGGTAATTCCAATTGGTAGGCAACCTCTCCTCGTTTTGCGAGAATGCGAAAAGGACCAATGTAACGAGGAGCCAACTTGCCCTTGATACCGAAACGATGGGTACCCTTCAAAGGGGTAACCCGAAGGTAAGCCTTGTCGCCAACTTCATAAGCCACTTCCTTATGACGACGGTCATACTGGCTCTTTTGACGAGATTGGGCTGTTTTCAAATTCTCACGAATGATGCGAACTTGATCTTCTGCCTCCTGAATCATGTCAGGTCCAAAGAATTGTCTTTCACCGGTTTCTGACTAGTTCAAAGGTGTTCGACATCTTCGTCCATACAGAACCTCAAAAGGAGCTTTCTTGAGGCTGGATTGGTAGCTATTGTTATAAGCAAACTCGGCGAAGGGAAGACACTTCTCCCAATCCATACCGAATGAGATAACACAAGCTCTAAGCATGTCTTCGAGAATCTGGTTGACCCTTTCCACCTGACCACTTGATTGAGGGTGGAAAGCGGTACTGAAGGAAAGATGGGTGCCCATGGCAGTTTGGAAACTCTCCCAGAAATGAGAAGTGAAAAGACTACCATGGTCTGAATTGATCTCTAGTGGAACACCATGAAGTGACACTATTCGAGAAACATATAAGTCAGCGAGCTGACTAGCAGTGATACTCTCTCGAACAGGTAGGAAGTGAGCCACTTTGGAAAGACGATCAATGACTACGAAGATAGCATTATTCCCTTTCTTGGTCCTGGGAAAGCCGGTGATGAAGTCGATACCAACTTTATCCCATTTCCATTCAGGAATAGCTAAAGGCTGAAGGGTGCCGGCAGGTCTCTGATGCTCTGCCTTCACGCGACGACAAACATCACAGTTAGCAATAAACTGAGTGATTTTTCTCTTCATCCTAGTCCACCAGAACCTCTGGCGTAGGTCCTGATACATCTTAGTACTACTGGGATGAATCGTGAGAGGAGATTCATGCGCCTCCTTAAGAATCAGTTGTCGCAGATGTTGATTCTTGGGAACCACCAAGCGATTCTCAAAGAAAACAACACCACGATCATCTATAGAGAAACTGCCACCAACTCCCTTGTCAATGTTTCTCTTGATCCAGGAAATTCCCGTATCCTGCTTCTGAGCAAAGATGATCTGATCCACAAGAGTAGGTTTCGTCACCAAGGTAGAAAGGAATCTGTGAGGAGCAATGTGAAGATTAAGCTTACAGAATTCCTCATGGAGAAGTGGTTGGCCCTGCTGCAACATAAGATTGTTGCAATAGGACTTACGACTTAGCGCATCAGCCATGACATTCCCCTTGCCTGGGGTGTAGGTAATCCCTAAGTCGTAATCTGAGATCAACTCCAACCAACTTCTTTGCCTAAGGTTCAAATCTGGTTGGGTGAAGATATACTTGAGACTCTGGTGGTCGGTGTAAATCTCACAACGTTTACCCAGAAGGTAATGTCGCCATGTCTTAAGTGCATAGACTATGGCTGCAAGCTCTAGATCATGTGTAGGATAATTCTCCTCATGTGGATGCAACTGTCGGGATGCATAGGCAATCACATGGCGATCCTGCATAAGAATGCAACCTAGTCCCTGTCGTGAGGCGTCGCAGTAGATAACAAAGTCCTTAGTGAAATCCGGTGGCACAAGTATGGGAGCAGAAGTCAGGCGTCTTTTTAGTTCCTGAAAACTGTGCTCACACTGTGGGGACCACTCAAACTTTTTATCTTTCTTGAGAAGTTCCGTGAGAGGTTTGGCCACTTTGGAGAAGTTCTCAATGAAGCGGCGACAATAACTGGCTAGACCAAGGAAACTCCTAACTTGCTTAACTGTTTCAGGTGGAGTCCAATCAAGAACAGCCTGAACTCTCTCGGGATTGACAGCAATGCCCTTATCAGAGATTATGTGGCCGAGATAGGTCACTTCTGGTAACCAAAATTCGCACTTGGAGAACTTGGCATAAAGGCGGTGCTCTCTGAGTTTTTCTAACACAAGTCTAAGATGTTCGACATGCTCTTCCTCGTTCTTCGAGTAAATAAGGATATCATCGAGGTAAACCACGACGAACTTATCTAAGTACTCCATGAAGATTGAGTTCATCAAGCGGGAGAATGTAGCTGGAGCATTGGTTAGACCGAAGGACATGACGGTGTACTCGTACTGGCCATAACGAGTGACAAAAGCCGTCTTAGGAATGTCCTCATTTCTGATCTTGATTTGGTGATAGCCTAACCTCAAATCCATCTTGGAAAAGACTGAGGATCCAGCGAGCTGATCATACAGATCGTTGATCCTGGGGAGCGGATACTTGTTCTTTATCATGACCAAATTAACGGGGCGATAATCTACAACCATCCGATCCGTACCATCCTTCCTCTTGACAAAGAGGATGGGGCAAGCCCAAGGAGAAGAACTAGGACGGATGAAACCCTTTTGCAAGGACTCATCAAGTTGTTTCTTAAGCTCGGCTAGCTCTAAGGGTGCCATCTTGTAAGGTCTCCTAGAGATTGGAGCGGTTCCTGGGATAAGATCTATGACAAACTCCACATCTCTGTCAGGTGGAATACCTGGCAGTTCCTCTGGAAAGACATCCGGAAAGTCACGGACTACCAGGATATCTTCAAGGTCTGGAAGAGGGCTGGCATTAAGAGAATAGAGTTGACGCTTTGCAACTCTAGTGGAGACAGTGACTATCTTGCCAGATGGGTGTGTAAGCTGAACAGACCTTGTGTAACAATCAATCTTGGCATAATGAGCTTTCATCTAGTCCATACCCAAGATGATGTTAATATCTGTAGACTTGAGGGCTATAAGTGATGCAAGGAATACAAGTCTGTCAACAAGGATTTCATTACCATGGCTTACACTAGAAGTTTGCCATTTGGATCCAGGAGTTTGAACGACTAGTGGGGAGGGCATATCACAAAATGAAATATTGTGCAAGTTAGCATATCTTTCAGAAATGGAGTGAGATGCTCCAGTGTCGAGCAGAACCGATGCTGGATGACAATTAATAAGGAGTGTACCAAGAACGACATCCGGATCATCATGAGCGTCTTTAGCTGAGACGTGATGCACACATCCACGTTCAGTGGGAGCTGACTTGACACTGATCATCTTGCGTGATGGCTTACCACGAAGAACAGACTTCTCAAGCTGGGGTGGAGCATAGTTGGTTTGAGAGCAGTCACGTGCATAGTGTCCTGGCTCTCCGCATGTGAAGCAAGTCCCTGAAGTAGGACGTGGACCCGCATTGATAAGCGGTCTACCAGTAGGCCTGGATGGAGCATGTAACTGAACTGGGTGAGGCGCCACATAAGAGGGCCTCGGTGAATAACCAGGTGGAAGAGCGGAGTTCGGAACCCAAATCCGGCGCTTCTGCGAAGTAGAACTGGAAGAAGAACCCAAATCACGGGTGTGCTTACGAGACTCCTCGTAAGTGAGTTGAGGTGTCTCTGCATTAATGGCCTTGTTCACAAGAGCCTGGAATGTATCACAGTGATGCAGGTGGAGATCACGACGCAACTTGGGGTTGAGACCCTTCCGGAACCTAGCCTGCTTCTTGGCGTCTGTGGACACCTCTTCTGTAGCATAGCGGGCAAGGTTCTCAAATTCCCTACTGTAAGCATCAACAACCATCTTACTCTGGGTGAAACTACAGAACTCTTCTCTCTTGCGATCAATGAGAGCCTGAGGAATGTGATGCTCGCGAAAAGCCTCAGTGAAATCTCTCCAGGTGGTTATCTGGCCAGCTGGAAGCATAGACTCATAGTTCTGCCACCAAAGACTAGCAGGACCTTCTAGGTGATATGCAGCATAGGTGACCTTGTCACCTTTAGCTACGTTCGCAGAACGCAGCTTGAGAGTGATACTACGAAGCCAGTCATCTGCATCGAGTGGTTCAATGGAATGATGGAAGGTAGGTGGTTTCAAACCAATGAAATCATAGATGGTCGCTGACTCTTTGCACTGGGGTGCGGTGTTCTCCTCGATACGTGCTAACAAGAGGTTAGACTCCGGCTTGTTCCTCTCCATCTCTAACATGAACTTTGCCAACGAAGATTGATCGGGAGGATCCTCATCCCTACCATCTCCGTGGTTCCGTCTACGAGCAACAGAATTTTGGTTAACCGGCAACATCCTGAAGAACGAAACCAAGGAAAACAAGGATGGATTCAGCATCATCATAAGGATGTAGAATATAGTACGAGGAAAATACTATCTCTTGAACTCCTAGGACAATTCCGGCAGCATAACAGCAGTAAAATGCTCAAAATGAGACATCCTGCAAATGATGGGGTAGAACCATACTCAACATCATCACTCAACGTTCTGAGATATTACTAAACAGACTACACCAGAAGTACTTGAACTAGGATAAGACTCTGATCAACCAAACCTTAGAAACTACGGAGTAGTAACACATGATCCTGATAGACAGAAGAGGAAGCCTAGTTCCTTAACCCCGTAGGAAAGATAGGATGACTCAGATCAGAAGGGCATGAGGTATAAGGAGTAAAAAGAGCCTTACGTTCCCTTCCACAATCAATTCCCTTACATAACTAAAGAATTTCTAGACTCAACTTCGACCAGGTTGGCTTGGAAATCCTACAGGCAGTCAGCTATGATACCAAAGCTGTCGAGACCCTGATTCCAAGTCACATCGATCTAGCCGGTAACACCTCATATCACTTTGCGGCCTCACGCATGGTATTCCCACGGGTGACGCCTTACCCTGGCCCGGGACCGTTTGCGCCTTTTGGCTCACGTATATGATTGTGTTGCTAGCATCCATATGACAGAGAACCCGGTCGACATGGCTAGTCGTGAACCCAAAGCGGCACTAACCTATGGGGACATGCATACATGATTCACATCGAGCATGTCCGTCAGCAGCGTGTTAATCCGAGCTGTAGCACTGGGCTAACAGGACTCCGGAGGTCACCGCGTGACATTTCCCCGATGGAACAGACACAGGAATGAAATGAAACACATGCCGGCCAGTCAAGCGCCCTGAGCAGTAGTGCTGGGCTAGCAGGACTCCGGTGAACCGGTTTGTAGCGGACTACTATGGCTCAAAGAAGCACTAGACTACATTTCCCCATATGAGAGGCTGCCAAGGATAAACAACTAGATTGTCGGATCCCACACATAGCAATACACGTCACACGTACGCATAACATGCAAGTATGTGCTGTACAACATGGCATCACAACATAATGCAAACTCATATAGCTAAAAGCCCAGAAGAGCCACATAACATTAATACAAACAGGGGTCTCATGACCCATCATTCAGAGCATACAAGCAACATGCAGAAGCATTACATGTCTGAGTATAGACAACTACAAAAGAAAAAGGCTAAGAGGCCTGACTATCTACAAGTTCCTCCCAAGGGTACAAGATCGTAGCTGAGGTAACAAGCTACTCGTCGAAGTCCAAGCAGTACTACTAGTGAGACAGATGTAACACCCTTGATGCGACTATGGCTCCCACGTGTCGAGGCACGACTTAGAGACATAATCGCATTGAAGGCATATGTCGCAAGTAAGGTAATCTTTACACATTCCATGTAATATAATAATAAAGGGGAGATAACATAGTTGGCTTACACTCGCCACGTCAATCAAGGTACATAAATAACATTACATCATCCAAACACTCATGGCCCGACTACGGCGCCAAAATAAAAGATAACCCAACATGCGACACGGTCCCGATCACCCCCAATTGGGCACCACTACTGATCATCAGGAAAGGAAACATAATAACGTTGAGAGTCCTCGTCGAACTCCCACTTGAGCTCGAGCGCGTCACCTGGAGCAGAATCATCAGGCCCTGCATCTGGTGTAATAGTAATTTGTGAGCCACAGGGACTCAGCAATCTCGCACCCTCGCGATCAAGACTATTTAAGCTTATAGGTAAGGCAAGGTAAAAATATATGTGGAGCTGCAGCGAGCGACTAGCAAATATGGTGGCTATCCTGTTCGCAAAAGAGAGCGAGAAGAGGAGGCAAAGCGCGAGCGAGAAACTAGAGAGCAACCTGCGCAAGCATTACTCCAACACCGTGTCCACTTCCCGGACTCCGCCGAGAAGAGGCCATCACGGTAACACACTCAGTTGATTCATTTTAATTAAGTTAAGGTTCAAGTTATCTACAACCGGACATTAACAAATTCCCATCTGCCCATAACCGCGGGCACGGCTTTCGAAAGATCAAATCCCTGCAGGGGAGTCCCAACTTAGCCCATGACAAGCTCTCACGGTCAACGAAGGAATAGACCTCCTCCCAAGACGTTCCGATCAGACTCGGTATCTCGGTTCTTCAAGACACTTCGACAGGTTAAAACAAGACCAGCAACACCGCCCGAATGTGTCGACAAATCCCGATAGGAGCTGCACATATCTCGTTCTTAGGGCACACTCAGATTGTCTAAACTTCCGGTAGGCCAGCCCAGAGTTGCCCCTGGTAGCCACCGGCGGCTGACGAGTTGGACCAACACTCAGAGGAGCACTGGCCCGGGGGGGTTTAAATAAGATGACCCTCGGGCTCCGGAAACCCAAGGGAAAAGAGGCTAGGTGCAAATGGTAAAACCAAGGTTGGTCATTGCTGGAAAAGCTTTAATCAAGGCGAACTATCAAGGGGTTCCCATTATAACCCAACCGCGTAAGGAACGCAAAATCCGAGAACATAACACCGATATGACGGAAACTAGGGCGGCAAGAGTGGAACAAAACACTAGGCGAGAGGCCGAGCCTTCCACCCTTTACCAAGTATATAGATGCATTAAGATAACATAGCAATATAATGATATCCCAACAAGTAAATAAATGTTCCAACAAGGAACGGCCTTCAATCTTCACCTGCAACGCTCTAAGAGGGGCCGAGCAAAGCGGTAACATAGCCAATCAACGGTTTGCTAGGACATGGTGGGTTAGAGGTTTGACATGGCAATTTGGGAGGCTTGAAAGCAAGTGGTAGGCATCGTAGCATTGGCATAGCAAAAGAGCGAGCAATCTAGCATAGCAAAGATAGTAGTGATTTCGAGGGTATGATCATCTTGCCTGCAAAGTTGTCAGAGTTGACCGGATCCTCGATAGCAAACTCAACGGGCTCCTCATTATAGAACTCGTCTCCCGGCTCTACCCAAACAAGACAAACAGGCAACAAGGACACAATCAACCACGTGCAAGGATCAAACAATATGATGCAATGATGATATGCTATGCGGGATGCGATGCGGGATGCGTATGCAAGATGTGACAAGGAATGCATGAACCTGGCCTCAACTTGGAAATCCAAGTGTGCCACTGGAAATATGAGATGAAATCGCTTGAAAACGATATAAAGAACGGCGGAATCGGAGTTACGGTTTGGAAATGGCAAGCGAAACAAATATGACACCGGTCTGCGATTTACAGCAAGTAGCCATCTAAATGCAAAGAGATGAATATGCTACAGCACCCAAACATGACAACAAAATACATGGAAGGGATGCATATAATATGCTTAACAAAAGTCTAGCACTGAGCTATGGCCAAATCATCCATTAACAGGTTCAAACAAGCATGGCAAAAATGCATATGGTAAACAGATCTCAGACTTAGTGAAATTAACGCTTGTCTGGAATTTCAGATCAGGTAGCACTCTCCGGAGCAACAAAACTACATGCTACAGGACCTTAACCTGGCAAAGTAAATCATGTCATGGAGCTACTCAAAGAGATTAACAAAAGTCCCTTAGTGACCTTGAGCCAAAAGGGATCAGAAAATACAATTGCAAGCATGTGAACATGGCAAAAACATAATCAGAGCACAGACTTGGTGAAAACTGAAGCATGCTGAAAACAGATATCAAGTAGGCATGTTTACGAGCTCGATGCTCTCACTACGGAGCAAGTCATGATAAGCTAAGAATACATCCATCAAGAATACACAAAATACAAGCTAGTCATGGCAAGAACAATAGCATAGCACGTACGGATCAACTACAACATCATCGGCAAAATTGCAAACAAGTTGACAATCTGCCCAGATTCACAAAGTAGCAAAAGTAGAGCTCGATTGACTCAAGCTAGGGTGCTCCATAATTGCAAACAAAGACATGGATGGATAGAGCACTACAAGATTAACAAAACATCCTTACTGATCATCCTCAAAAGAGGCACGGATCACTAGGAAACAACATGAACATATGGCCATATGAAATAAACAGGTCAAGGACTTAGTGGAATTGCTAAGTCCCTAAAATCAGCACTACCAAGTGCACCACTTTGCAAGCTTGTGCTAGTCACCACACACATCACAAAAATACATGGGTTGCACCTCTGGAGAGATGTCAAAACCCTTAACAAAACATATGTAGAGCTCATGGGCATATCATGCACACAATAATCATGGCAAAAATGACAAATATGCAAATGGAGTAGCAGATCTGACAATTAACTCAAGTAGCCCTCTTCTAACAGCATTTCGGGCATCAAGATGAACTCAAATGAAAATGATGCAATGGAATGAAATGATGTACTCTCTGAGATGAACATTTTGATATGCTATATGCCCAAATCGGAGTTACGGATACAAAGTTACGAGGCTATGAACATGAGCATATGGGCTAGGGTTAGAGACGAAAAGTGAACCGAGATTTGTCTCAGATCTAGATCCAGCCAGTGGCACTATAGCAGGGCGTGGTTCCCGAGGTCGCCAGAGATGCTGCTCGCCGGAGTTCGTCGCGGGAGAAGAGGGAGGCGCCGGATCCGGTAGTAGGGGACGGCATGGAGGGAGAGGGGCGGCGCACGGCGGCCGGACCGCATCGGGCGGGCGGCGGCGAGGCGAGGCGGTCGGAGCGCGTCGGGCGGGCGGTGGTGAGGCGAGGCGGCCGACGAACGGGCGAGGCGGCGGTGCGGGCGGTCGCCGGCGCGGCAAAGGTCGCGACAAGGCGGCGGGGTCGGCGGAGATGGGCGGCGGCGCGCTGGGCCGCGGGGGCCGGGGACGGGCCCGAGCGGGCCTGGCGGCGTGAGGCGATGATGTGGTCCGGGGGCGCCACGTGGCAGCTCCCGGTTGGAGGCGGCGGAAGCGTCCGGCCCGGACGGACGTGTCCAGCCGGCGCGGAGACGCATTTTAGGGTTTTGGACGAGGGGGATCCGGAATTTCGGGGAGAGACCTATTTATAGGCATAGAGGGAGCTAGGAGAGTCCAAATGAGGTGCGGTTTTCGGCCACGCGATCGTGATCGAACGCTCTAGATGATGGAGCAGGTTTAGGTGGGTTTTTGGGCCAAATTGGAGGGGTGTTGGGCTGCAACACACATGAGGCCTTTTTGGTCCCTCGGTTAACCGTTGGAGTATCAAACGAAGTCCAAATGGTACGAAACTTGACAGGCGGTCTACCGGTAGCATAAAGTAGGAGGAATGGGTTCAACTACCGCAGCATAAAGTAGCAGTTGAAACATTGTTGTCCTAATGCAATAAATGAGAGCAGGAGCGAGAGAGTAGGATTGTATCGGAATGAACAAGGGGGTTTGCTTGCCTGGTAGATCAACAGGGGGGCACTGCTCCTCTGACAGGTACTCTGGATCGGTCTCCGGAGCAGGACCTATCGAGAAGGAATGGTGTCGACAATCAAACGCAAGCATATGCTACAATATGATGCATGATCTTGGCCTGAGTATGTGATGTTTGTTTGAGTTAATGCCATTCATGTGTTTTCATATGTACAGCATATATAGATTGGTTTGTCATGCATGAAAATGGTACAGATGGATATATTGAATTTTTATGATCATTTTTCATATATAAATTATTTAAATCTGAGTTACGGTTGAATTTCTATGAATTTTTGAAGTTTATACTAATTTCTGGAATTTTCTGGGTTATTTTAAATCCAGAAATGTTAACTGCGTCAGCATGACATCACAGAGGCGCCAGCAGGGCTGACCAGGTCAAACCTGGCATGTGGGGGCCACACGTCAGTGACACCGGGGCTAAACCCGAGTCAAACCCAGCTGACCAGGGTTTGACCGAGCCCTAGGGCCCATAGTCAGTGGCTTAGGGGGTGGATTAAGTGGCAGGGTTAGCAGCTAATCACGCGCCATGTCAGCCGCCGGTGTTTCGCCGACGACGACCTCGAGCCACGGCGGAAGTTCGCCGGAACGAGCGGGAGGCCACGGTTTGGCACACGGAGGCCACCGGCGGGTAGCCCGTGCACGGGCGCATCCAGCCGCACTCAGGGGAGGCCGCGGGAACGGCGGAGCTCGCCGGAGCAGAGCTCGCGGCGGCGGCCGGAGTCGGGCGTCGAACGAGTCAACGGTGCAGATCATGGCAGGAGCCACGGTTAGGCGCGTCGGACTCGTGGGGGTGCAGGGAGTACGTTAGGCACCAGTTGTGACCAAAAGGTCACCGGAGTGACCCCGACGTCGAGCTCGTGCGGCGGAGCGGCTCGGCTCCGGTAGAGGAGGCGGCTAGAGGATGCGTACAAGCGCGGGGAGCAGGGGAGAAGATGGCGGAGCTCACCGCGGGGTCAGAGACGGTCTCAGCGAGCTCGGGGAGGCGGAGACGGTGGCAAATCGGCGCGTGTGGCTTCCGGCGACCGAGGAGGAAGAAGGCGACAGCGACGGCTCCACGGGGCGTCCGGCGATGCACGACTTGGCGGAGAGGTAGCGGACGAGGTGGCGGAGCTTTTGGGCACGACGGAGGGGCGAGGGGACTACGGTGGGCGCGTCGAACGGCGTCGGTGGCGATGGTGGCGCTCGGGCAGCAGCGGGGAAGAGAGCAGAGGAGGAGAGGGGCGACCAGAGGGGAGGAGGAGAGGGTCGAGGGGTTTTCAGGGGGGGTGTGTCGCCCTCGGATGCCTCCAGCGGCGAGCAGGGAAGCAGGAGGTGGCCAGCGTGTGCTCGCGCGCGGCGACCACGCGCGCGTCCTCCTGGCGGGAGGAAGACGACAGGGGAGGGGGGCAGATGGGCTGGGCTGGCCAACTGGGCCGGCCAGGCCGCACAGTGCTGGGCCAGCACGGGAGCTGGCCGCAGGTAAGGTTTTTTTTCCATTTTTGTTTTTCTTTTCTATTTTTCTGACATTTGTTTGGTTTAATAAAAATACTAAACCATTTTATTTTCTTATGCCAATTTTTGCAGGGGCTAGTGGTATTATTCCAGAGCTCCTCAACTACTGGCATAATTTTTGGACATATATTATATATATATCCAAGCAAATAATTACTGGATTAATTCCAGAAGGCCAAAATAAATATTTATGAGCTCCTGAAAATATTTGTTTGAATTTTACTTCTGACCAATATTTTCAGAGAGCAACATGAACATTTTCTTGGACCTTTTTGGAGCAATTTTTATCTGGGTCATTTCCAAAAATGAATCCTGAGGGTTTCACAAATCCCCATTTCAAATTCAAATGGAATTTAAACATGATGCACAAATGAAGGGCTAGCCTAGGTCATACCAGAACTAGGGATGTGACATTCCGCAACCTACGCCAGGGGAACCGTACCGTGGCTCAGTACGTGGATGAGTTTAGCAAGTTATCTCGCTACGCCCCTGATGATGTGGCCACATATGCCGCGAAGCAGGAGAAGTTTATGGAAGGGCTGAATGATGAGATGAGTATGCAGTTGATGGTAGCAACCTTCAACAACTACCAGGAGTTGGTAGATAAGGCTCTTATGACTGAAGGGAAGCAGCAGCAGATTAAGAGCCGCAAGAGGAAGTATGGACAAGGAAACTATACCTCAGGAGCTCAGTAGAAACCTCGCCTAACCCTGAACTCAGGAGGACTTGTTCATAACCATGGAGGTCACAACCACACTGGAGGAGGATCGCATAACCACAATGGATCTAAGAATGGGAATGGGAACGGAACCAACAATAATCATAACCGCCCCAACCCAGCCACACCCGCCAAAAGGGACTTAAGTCATGTTACTTGTTTCAAGTGCGGGAAGACTGGACACTATGCCACGGAGTGCCCTGAAGGAAAGAATGGAAATGGAAATGGGAGCGCTGGGAAGAAGCCAAATCCATTCAACAAAGGACAAGTGAACCATGTTAACATGCAGGAGGTTGAAGAGCAGCCGGACGTGGTAATAGGTAAGTTTTTGGTTAAGTCATTTACCGCTCTTGTTCTTTTCGATACTGGTGCATCGCATTCATACATATCAAGGGGATTTGTGGATAAGTTTAAACTACCAACCCAAACCCTTAGGACCCCTCTTTTAGTGAGTTCACCTGGAGCAGAGTATATGGCTAGTCGATGGTGTGACTAGATAACCTTAACCATTGGTACACATGTTTTTCCGTCCGACCTAATTATCTTGGAGTCACAAGGATTGGATGTGTTATTGGGTATGGACTAGATGTCAAAATTTGGAGGAAGCATTGAATGTGCCAGTAAGTCGATTTATCTCACCACCCCGGAAGGAAAAAGGATTAAGTATGTATCTAGGCATGTGCCTAGGAGGAGTCAAGTGAATGCCCTTACGGGAGTTGTTCAGGAGGAAGTGCCTGTAGTGAAGGATTACCCGGATGTTTTTCCAGAGGAGTTACCAGGCATGCCACCGGATAGAGACATTGAGTTTTTGATAGAGCTGTTGCCAGGTATAGGACCAATATCCAAGAGACCCTATCGGATGCCTGCAAATGATCTGGAAGAAATTAAGAAACAGATCAAGGAGTTATTGGAGAAAGGATACATCCGAAGAAGTTCATAACCTTGGGGAGCCCCAGTACTTTTGGTTGAGAAGAAGGATAAATCCCTGAGGATGGTTGTTGATTATCGAGCACTAAATGAAGTGACGATTAAGAACAAGTACCCACTGCCGATGATCAACGATCTGTTTGATCAGTTGCAAGGAGCTAAAGTGTTTTCGAAGATCGATTTGCGATCGGGGTATCATCAGTTGAAGATACGAGAGAAGGATATACCAAAGACAGCGTTCACAACACGATATGGATTATACGAGTACACGGTCATGTCATTTGGACTGACTAACGCCCCTGCTTATTTCATGAGCATGATGAACAAGGTGTTCATGTAGTATTTGGACAAGTTTGTGGTGGTGCTTATTGATGATATTATGGTATACTTGGAGAACAAGGAGGAGCACAAGGAGCATATTCTCTTAGTTCTCGAGAAACTCAGGGAACACCAGTTGTATGCGAAGTTTAGCAAATGCGAATTTTGGTTGAAGGAAGTTGGGTTCCTCGGACAGGTTATATCAGGAGAGGGTATAGTAGTAGACCCCAGCAAAATTCAGTCAGTCACTGAATGGTTGGCACCCACTTCAGTTAGCGAGATCCGCAGTTTTCTTGGACTCGCAGGATACTACCGGAGGTTCATCGAGAATTTCTCCAAGATTGCAAAGCCAATGACTGAACTGTTGAAGAAGGATACTAAGTTTAAATGGACAGAAGATTGCGAGGCAAGTTTCCAGGAATTGAAGAAACGTTTGACTACAGCACCAGTGCTAACACTGCCAGATATACATAAGGAGTTCCAAGTGTACTACGATGCCTCACGCTTAGGACTTGGATGTGTGCATATGCAGGACGAGAGAGTTGTTTCGTATGCCTCACGACAACTAAAACCTCATGAGTTAAACTATGCCACGCATGATTTGGAGTTAGCAGCCGTAGTGCATGCATTGAAGACCTGGAGGCATTACCTTATTGGAAACCGTTGTGAGGTGTACACGGACCATAAGAGTTTGAAGTACATTTTCACCCAGAAGGAGCTAAACCTTAGACAGAGGAGATGGTTGGAACTTATAAAGGATTATGACATGAAGCTACACTATCATCCAGGAAAGGACAATGTCGTAGCAGACGCTTTGAGCCGGAAGAGTTATGCTAATATCCTTGAAAGCAAGGGACTGCCGAAGAAATTAGCAGAGGACCTCATGGAACTTCGATTGGAGATTGTTCCTAGAGGATTTATTGCAACAATGGAGGTCCAGTCGACATTGCTGGACAAAATTCGGGAAGCTCAGAAGGATGACAAAGAGATTGCCGAGATAAAGGAGAAGATGGGCAAAGGAAAGGCCAAAGGTTTTCGTGAGGATGAGCACGATACCCTATGGTTTGAGGACCAAGTTTATGTGCCCAATAACCAGGAGATCAGGAAATTAATACTTCAAGAGGCCCATGACTCACCATACTCGATACACCCCGGAAACACCAAGATGCATTTGGATTTGAAGGAACGTCTCTGGTGGACCGGTATGAAGAAGGATATTGCCGAGTATGTAGCCGTATGTGATGTATGTCAACGCGTGAAGGCAGAGCATCAGAAGCCAGTAGGACTGTTACAGCCTATGCCGATACCCGAATGGAAGTGGGATAAACTGGGCATGGACTTTATCACCGGATTTCCCAGGACCAAAGTAGGATATGACTCCATATGGGTAGTAGTTGATCGCTTGACCAAACTAGCTCACTTCATCCCAGTGAAAACCACCTATACAAGTACAAAGTTGGCCAAGATATATATGTCCAGGATAGTATGTCTGCATGGAGTTCCGAGGACCATCGTATCAGATCGAGGAACACAGTTTACCTCAAAGTTTTGGCACCAGTTGCACCAGACCTTGGGAACAAGATTAGAGTTTAGTACAGCATTTCACCCACAGACGGATGGACAAACAGAGAGAGTCAACCAAATTTTGGAGGACATGTTGAGAGCCTGTGCGCTAGATTATGGATCTAGTTGGGATGACAATTTGCCATACGCAGAATTTTCATACAACAATAGCTATCAAGCCAGTTTGAAGATGGCACCGTTTGAAGCCCTGTATGGACGAAGGTGTAGAACACCGTTGATGTGGGACGAGGTAGGAGACCGACAGTTGTTTGGACTAGACTTGATCAAGGAGTCTGAGGAGAAGGTTAAATTGATTTGCGACAGACTGAAGATTGCCCAGTCCAGGCAGAAGAGTTATGCTGACTCAAAACGCAAGGAGGTAACCTATGAAATTGGAGACCGAGCATATCTGCGAGTATCACCCTTGCGAGGAGTGAAACGTTTTGGACTTAAGGGAAAGTTAGCCCCGAGATTTGTAGGACCGTATCGTATTTTGGAACGGATGGGAGAAGCTGCCTACAAGTTGGAGTTACCCGAGGGATTGTCAGGAGTTCATGGCGTGTTTCACGTTTCACAGCTGAAGAAGTGTCATGCTGAGATGGCAGATATACCGCTAAGAGATACAGTACCCCTGGAGGCAATTCAGTTGGACAATGATTTGACCTACGAGGAAAAACCAGTTAAGATTCTTGAGTTTGCCAGCAGAGTCATCCGCAGTAAGGTTATCAAGTTTTGTAAAGTTCAGTGGAGCCACCATACCGAGGATGAAGCCACATGGGAATGAGAGGATGATCTTCGCAAGGACCACCCACACCTATTTTCTAGCCAACCCGAATCTCGAGGGCGAGATTCATCTTAAGGGGGGTATGTTTGTAACATTCCAAATTTTCAATTTGGAATGTTATACATAGTCATCCATGCATATCATATTTTATTCGCATCTCGTCTCGTGATCCTCAAAATCCTAAGCAACTCAAGGACCTTCGGAGAGAGTTGGGGATTTCCCGGTTTTCAAATTTGATCTTTATCAAATTTTGAAACGAGGATTTTTGGTTTTAATTATTTTCTCTCCAAAAATATTTCATACTAAAATATATGAGAGGAGATAATATGACTTCTCCAAGATATTGAAATATTGGAGGAAAAATATTAAAATCAAATATTTGTTTTGTTTGGATTTTATTGCAATTTTGTTTGCATTAGAAAAATTGCACGTTTTTCAAAATTGCATTTTAGGGCCAAGAAAATGTTCATCTCGTTTTAAATATTTTATTTAGACGGTGAAAATTTATTTTGGCATTTTTAGATTTTTATTTATTTTTCTAGGATTTTATTTTGGTCGGTGAAATTATTTAAAAAAAGGGTTCCCGCGCCCGACTGGGCCTAAGGCCCAGCCGAGCCAGGCCGGCACCGCCGCAACCTTCCCCGCACGCGCCGCCGCCGCCGACTCGGACTAGGAGTCCGAGCCGGACTCCTCTCCACCGCCGCGCCTTGCCCCCTCCTCCAAGCCGCCCCGCCCCGCCCTTTATATACCGCCGCCCCGCCGCCCCAACACCCCACCACACGACCGCTGCCCGCGCCGCCTAGCCCGCCTCCCGCGCCGCCGCTTGTCGCCGCCGCCGCCTGCCGCTGCCACCCCCGCAAGCCGCGCCGCCGCCGAGCGCCGCCGCCTCGCAAGCCGCCGCCCCGCCGCTGCCTCGCCTCGCCGGACCTCTCGCCGGAGGTAGCCGCCGCGCCCCGCCGCCGGTTTTTTTGTTTATAAAGACCGTTCGGTTTTTTTGAAACCCTAGATCCGTTTATTCGGATTCGTCGGTTTTTCTCGGTTCTTCTAGTTAGCGGACGTTCGTCCGAATGTTCGTTTTAACGAACGGTTCTTCGCCCGTTAGATACAGCTAACGAACGCTCGTTCGTTAGTCTGTTCGTCAGTTTTCTTTTATCGGATTTATTCCGCGATTTTTCTCTGATCGCGATTTCTGATCCGATCTTAGTTTTTGTTTATATTTTCGCTCGTTAGTCGGAATCAGGCGATTCAAGTGCCTAGAGTTTCGTCTCGAAACCCTCTTTCCGTTTAACCAACTCAAACAAGTTTTCTCTAATGTAAAATTTGACCTAGTTTCAGATTAGTAAATGAAGCTTCTTTCTTTCGCCGTTTGAGTTTCGTTGCTTCGTTTGATTTGATTCTTTTTGCGAAGCGGAGTTCTTAATTTGAACTTTCTGGTCAACCTCTTTTATTTGAGTTTTGTTTGTGCATCTTTGCTTGTTGCTTATGTATGTTATTGGTTGTTTGCGATAGAACACCCGGAGTGCGAAGTGTGCTACTACGAGTCCCTAGGTTTCGCAGGTCGTCAGCAAGGCAAGTAACACTTTGATCATATCCCTTTTATAACCCAGTTTTATGCATTAGTTCCAATCCTCAAACATTGCATGATTAGGATGTCATTAACTTGTGGGTTGGGAAGTAGTTGATAAGGTAGAACCTATTGCCCTGTTACATGCAAACCCTTGGGAGTTACTCTACGCGTTGCTTATATACTATGCTATGCTCGTAGACGTGGTTTGGGTTTGAGTGAAATACATGACAGATGTGAGCTTGTTAATTAATGGTTCAACTTAAGGTGGCAACTTAATCAAACAACTGGGTGGATTGAGGCACCTGGAGTACCCAGTGTTGCCTGTATTTTTGGAAATCCCGGAGTACCCATGTGATCTTCCTATGGACCGCCACCCTGGCTCAAAGGGAACTGAGATGATTCATGCTAGAAACTTCCGTGTGCAGCCACAAGCTATTATGGGCTCTAGCATAGTTGAGTAAGTTACATGAAGCTCTCGAAGAGGTAGATCAACAGGTAGTGGGTTGTAGGTTTGGTATGGTCTGCCTGGAGTAGAGAGTTAATGTTTCTGAAAGACTGTGTCTCGGTCATCCGTTTCTCAAACACCCTGTAGTGCGAGAAATCCAATGGAGGAGGTCGAGTCTTGTGGGGAAAAGTGCGCAAACCTCTACAGAGTGTACAATCTAATCATGGTTAGCCGTGTCCCCGGTTATGGACAATTCTTGAGTATCTAGTACTTGGGTTATCAAAAGTATCTCATCATGTTTAACTAATATTGTTGGGTTTTTAATCACTTTAATTGGGATTGAGTTGGAGGAACCTTCTCAATGATGTTTCAACTACCATGATAGTTAAAATAAAATCTATTCCTTTGATGTAGGGAAAAATTGGCTTTTCGCAAAACTGTAACCATAGAGCTTTCCACCAGCCAAATATGCATGTAGTGATAGCATTATTCTGTTCTTGCTCTATTGTGTTACTTTGCCAGCATATTCCATGTGCTGACCCATTTTCGGGTTGCAACGTATTATGTTGCAGACTTTTCAGACGAGGAGTAAGGTTCGTTAGGTCGTTCCGTGCAGCTCAGCTATGCCGTTGGAGTTGATGGACTCACTTTGTCTTCCAAGCCTTCCGCTGTTATCGTATTAGATGGCCTTAAGCCATATTATTGTAATAAGTTATCTCTTGAGACGTTCGATGTAATAAGTGTGTGATTGCTACTCTGTTATAAATCCTTCGAGTACTATGTGTGTCAGCATTACCGATCCAGGGATGACACTGAAGCACAGAGACTTGACCATCTGAGGTCGGGTCACTACAATGATATAACAAGATGGTATCTCGCTAGCCCTTTCTGAGACCGCAAAACATAAATGCAGAGCACCTTTAAAGACCAAGGACTGACTAGACATTGTAATTCATGGTAAAAGAGATCCAGTCAAGTCATACCCAATGTAAACTAACAATAATGAATGCAAATGACAGCAGTGCTCTCCAATCGGTGCTTTTTAATAAGAGGATGACGACTCAGCATAAACGTGAATAGATAGGCCGTTCACAGAAGGAAGAAGGGATTTGTAGAGGTGCTCGAGCTCGGTTTTGAAATAGAGATGAATAATATTTTGAGCGGTATACTTTCATTGTCAACATAACAACCAAGAGATGGCAATATCTTCCATTCTACACACATTATAGGCGGTTCCCAAACAGAATGGTAAATTTTATACTCCCCCTTCCACCAACAAGTATCAATCCATGGTTGCTCGAAACAACGAGTGTCTCCAACTAACAAGAGTCCCAGGGGGAGTTTTGTTTGCAATTATTTTTATTTAGTTTGCATAAAGCATGGGACTGGGCATCCCGGTGACCAGCCATTTATCTCGTGAGTGAGGAGCGGAGTCCACTCCTCTTGAGAATAACCCGCCTAACATGGAAGATACGGACAACCCTAGTTGATACATGAGCTATTCGAGCATACAAAACAGGATATTTATTTGAAGGTTTAGAGTTTGGCACATACAAATTTACTTAGAACGGCAAGTAGATACCATATATAGGTAGGTATGGTGGACTCATATGGAATAACTTTGGGGTTTTATGGGATTGGATGCACAAGCAGTATTCCCGCTTAGTACAGGTGAAGGCTAGCAAAAGACTGGGAAGCGACCAGCTAGAGAGCGACAACAGTCATGAACATGCATTAAAATTAATCAACACCGAATGCAAGCTGCTACCTCTTGAGCTTGCGTTGGATTTCCCCGAAGAGGAAGGGATGATGTAGCAGAGTAGCGTAAGTATTTCCCTCAGTTTTTGAGAACCAAGGTATCAATCCAGTAGGAGGCCACGCTCAAGTCCCTCGTACCTGCACAAAATGATAGCTACTCGTAACCAACGCGATTAGGGGTTGTCAATCCCTTCACGGTCACTTACGAGAGTGAGATCTGATAGATATAATATTTTTGGTATTTTAGGTATAGAGATGCAAAGTGAAAAGTAAAAGGTAAATTAAAAAAACAAAGCAAGATTAAAGTGACGGAGATTGATATGATGAGAATAGACCCGGGAGCCATAGGTTTCACTAGTGGCTTCTCTCAAGAGCATAAGTATTCTACGGTGGGTGAACAAATTATTGTTTAGAAATTGACAGAATTGAGCATAGTTATGAGAATATCTAGGCATGATCATGTATATAGGCATCACGTCCGTGACAAGTAGACCGAAACGATTCTGCATCTACTACTATCACTCCACTCATCGACCGCTATCCAGCATGCATCTAGAGTATTAAGTTCAAAACAGAGTAACGCTTTAAGCAAGATGACATGATGTAGAGAGATAAATTCATGCAATATGAAATAAACCCCATCTTGTTATCGTCGATGGCAACGATGCAATACGTGCCTTGCTGCCCCTTCTGTCACTGGGAAAGGCCATCGCAAGATTGAACCCAAAGCTAAGCACTTCTCCCATGGCAAGAACTACCAATCTAGTTGGCCAAACCAAACGGATAATTTCAAGAGACTTGCAAAGATAACCAATCATACATAAAAGAATTCAGAGAAGATTCAAATATTATTCATAGATAGACTTGATCATAAACCCACAATTCATCGATCTCAACAAACACACCGCAAAAAGAAGAAGATTACATCGAATAGATCTCCACAACAGAGGGGGATAACTTTGTATTGAGATCCAAAAAGAGAGAATAAGCCATCTAGCTACTAACTAAGGACCCGAAGGTCTGAGGTAAACTACTCACACTTCATCGGAGAGGCTATGATGATGTAGAAGCCCTCCGTGATGACGGCCCTCTCCAGCGGAGCTCCGGAACAGGCCCCAAGATGGGATCTCGTGGATACAGAAAGTTGCGGCGGTGGAATTAGGTTTTTGCTCCGTTTTTGATCGTTTGGGGGTACGTAGGTATATATAGGAGGAAGGAGTACGTCGGTGGAGCACCGAGGGGCCCACGAGGCAGGGGGGCGCGCCCCCCACCCACGTGACCGCCTCTTTGACTCCTTGGAGTAGGGTCCAAGTCTCCTGGATCACATTCGGTGAGGGAATCATGTTCCCGAAGGTTTTATTCCGTTTGGACTCCGTTTGATATTCCGTTTCTTCGAAACACTGAAATAGGCAAAAAACAGCAATTCTGGGCTGGGCCTCCGGTTAATAGGTTAGTCCCAAAAATAATATAAAAGTGGAAAATAAAGCCTAATATAGTCCAAAACAGTAGATAATATAGCATGGAGCAATCAAAAATTATAGATACGTTGGAGACGTATCAGGCATCCCCAAGCTTAATTCCTGCTCGTCCTCGAGTAGGTAAATGATAAAAAGAGAAATTTTGATGCGAAGTGCTACTTGGCATAATTTCAATGCAAATCTTCTTAATTGTGACATGAATATTCAGATTCGAAAGATTCAAGACAAAAGTTTATATTGACATAAAACTAATAATACTTCAAGCATACTAACAAAGCAATCATGTCTTCTCAAAATAACATGGCCAAAGAAAGTTATCCCTACAAAATCATATAGTCTGGCTATGCTCTATCTTCACCACACAAAATATTTAAGTCATGCACAACCCCGATGACAAGCCAAGCAATTGTTTCATACTATAACTTTTTCAAAACTTTTTCAATCTTCACGCAATACATGAGCATGAGCCATGGATATAGCACTATAGGTGGAATGGAATGGTGGTTGTGGAGAAGACAAAAAGAGGGGAAGATAGTCTCACATCAACTAGGCGTATCAACGGGCTATGGAGATGCCCATCAATAGATATCAATGCGAGTGAGTAGGGATTGCCATGCAACGGATGCACTAGAGCTATAAGTATATGAAAGCTCAAAAAGAAACTAAGTGGGTGTGCATCCAACTTGCTTGCTCATGAAGACCTAGGGCAATTTGAGGAAGCCCATCATTGGAATATACAAGCCAAGTTTTATAATGAAATATTCCCACTAGTATATGAAAGTGACATAACGAGAGACTCTCTATCATGAAGATCTTGGTGCTACTTTGAAGCACAAGTGTGGTAAAAGGATAGTAACATTGTCCCTTCTCTCTTTTTCTCTCATTTATTTATTTATTTATTTTTATCTGGGCCTTCTATTTTTTTTATGGCCTCTTTTTTTTATTTGGGCTTCTTTGGCCTCTTTTATTTATTTATTTTCGTCCGGAGTCTCATCCCGACTTATGGGGGAATCATAGTTTCCATCATCCTTTCCTCACTTGGGACAATGTTCTAAAAATGATGATCATCACACTTTTATTTTTCTTACAACTCAACAATTACAACTCGATGCTTAGAACAAAATATGAATCTATATGAATGCCTCCGGCGGTGTACCAGGATATGCAATGAATCAAGAGTGACATGTATGAAAGAATTATGAACGGTGGCTTTGCCACAAATAAGATGTCAACTACATGATCATGCTAGCAATATGACAATGATGGAGCGTGTCATACTAAACGGAACGGTGGAAAGTTGCATGGCAATATATCTCGGAATGGCTATGGAAATGCCATGATAGGTAGGTATGGTGGCTGTTTTGAGGAAGGTATATGGTGGGTGTACGATACCGGCGAAAGGTGCGCGGTATTAGAGAGGCTAGCAAAGGTGGAATGGTGAGAGTGCGTATAATCCATGGACTCAACATTAGTCATAAAGAACTCATATACTTATTGGAAAAATCTAGAAGTTATCAAAGCAAAGTATTACGCGCATGCTCCTAGGGGGATAGATTGGTAGGAAAAGACCATCGCTCGTCCCCGACCGCCACTCATAAGGAAGACAATCAATAAATAAATCATAATCCGACTTCATCACATAATGGTTCACCACACGTGCATGCTACGGGAATCACAAACTTTAACACAAGTATTCTTTACTTTCACAACTACTCAACTAGCATGACTCTAATATTATCACCTCCCTATCTCAAAACAATTATCATGCTTCAATCTTTTCTTAGTATTCAATGCACTCAAAAGAAAGTTTCACAAATCTTGAATACCAAGCATATTATTGTTAAGCAAATTATCATGCTATTAAGAGACTCTCAAAATAATTGAAGTGAAGCATGAGAGATCAATAGTTTCTTTAAAACAAATCCGCCACCGTGCTCTAAAAGATCTAAGTGAAGCACATAGATCAAAATTATAACGCTCAAAAGATATAAGTGAAGCACATAGAGCAAAATTACATAGCTCAAAAGATATAAGTGAAGCACATAGAGCAAAATTATAACGCTCAAAAGATAGAAGTGAAGCACATAGAGCAAAACTACATAGCTCAAAAGATATAAGTGAAGCACATAGAGTATTCTATCAAATTCTAATTCATGTATGGCTCTCTCAAAAGGTGTGTACAGCAAGGATGATTTTGGTAAACTAAAAAGTAAAGACACAAATAATACAAGACGCTCCAAGCAAAACACATATCATGTTGGTGAATAAAAATATAGCTCCAAGTAAATTACCGATGGAAGTGGACGAATGAGGGGATGCCTTCCGGGACATCCCCAAGCTTTGACTTTTTGGTGTCCTTGGATTATCTTGGGGGTGCAATGGGCATCCCCAAGCTTAGGCTCTTTCCACTCCTTGTTCCATAATCCATCATAAGAATTCACCCAAAACTTGAAAACTTCACAACACAAAACTTAAAATAGAAAACTCGTGAGCTCCGTTAGAGAAAGAAAACAAAAGACCACTTCAAGGTACTGTAATTAACTCATTATTTATTTATATTGGTGTTAAACCTACTGTATTCCAACTTCTCTATGGATTATAAACTATTTTACTAACCATAGATTCATCAAAATAAGCAAACAACACACGAAAAACAGAATCTGTCAAAAACAGAACAGTCTATAGTAATCTATAACTAACGCAAACTTCTGAAACCCCAAAAATTCTAAAATAAATTGCTGGACGTGAGGAATTTATCTATTAATCATCTGAAAAAATAATTAACTAAATAACACTTTACAAATAAAAAAGACAGCAGTTCTCGTGAGCGCTAAATTTTCTGTTTTTTACAGCAAGTTCAACAAGACTTTCCCCAAGTCTTCCCAATGGTTCTACTTGGCACAAACACTAATTAAACACAAAAAACACAACCAAAACAGAGGCTAGATAAATTATTTATTACTAAACAGGAGCAAAAAGTAAGGAATAAAAATAAAATTGGGTTGCCTCCCAACAAGCGCTATCGTTTAACGCCCCTAGCTAGGCATAAAAGCGAGAATAGATCTAGGTATTGCCATCTTTGGTAGGCAATCCATAAGTGGCTCTCATGATAGTTTCATATGGCAATTTTATTTTCTTTCTTGTAAAGTGTTCCATGCCATTTTTTAATGGAAATTCAAATATAATATTCCCTTCCTTCATATCAATAATCGCACCAACCGTTCTAAGGAAAGGTCTACCAAGAATAATAGGGCAAGAAGGATTGCAATCTATATCAAGAACAATGAAATCTACGGGCACATAATTTCTATTTGCAACAATAAGAACATCATTAATTCTTCCCATAGGTTTCTTAATAGTGGAATCCGCAAGATGCAAGTTTAGAGAGCAATCATCAAAATTACGGAAATCTAGTAAATCACACAAAGTTTTGGGGATAGTGGAGACACTAGCACCCAAATCACACAAAGCATAAAACTCATGATCTTTAATTTTAATTTTAATAGTTGGTTCCCACTCATCATAGAGTTTTCTAGGGATAGAAACTTTCAACTCGAGTTTTTCTTCATAAGATTGCATCAGGGCATCAACAATATGTTCGGTGAAGGCTTTCTTTTGACTATAAGCATGTGGCGAATTTAACACGGATTGCAACAAGGAAGTACAATCAATTAAAGAGCAACTTTCATAATTAAATTCCTTGAAATCCAATATAGTGGGTTTTTATTTCACAAAGCAACATCTAGATTTTTATTTCTTTCAATCCCACTTTCCTCAATTTCATCATTAAGATCTAAATACTCCGAATTTTTAGAACGCCTTCTAGGTAAAGGAAGATCATATTAAGTTTCATCAAGATTCATATTGCAAAACAAAGATTTAATAGGAGACACATCAATAACTTTTAGATCTGCATCTTGATTTTCATAGGAATTCGGTTTAGCGGCCATCTTATTGACTAAGGTGGCTTGCATATCCGAAATTTCAGCAGTCATCTTTTCTAGACGAGCAATTTGGGATCTTATACCATCAAATTCTTTAGACATATCATCAAGCTCTTTATTCATATAACTCATAAAACTTTTTTGTTCCTCAAGCTCGTTTCTAAATATAACCATAAACTTCCTAACATTGTTTTCGATCTCCTCTAACCTTTTAAGGTGAAGATCACCAAATCTCGGTTGAGCCATCGCGACAAACAAGCAATCCAACACACGAGCAAACAAAAAGCAAGCGAGCAAAAAGAGGCAAATAGAGAGGGAGGATAGAGAGAGAGAGGGAGAAGGAGAGGGCGAATAAAATGGCAAGGGTGAAGTGGGGGAGAGGAAAACGAGATGCAAATGGCAAATAATGTAATGCGAGAGATAGGGATTGTGATGGGTACTTGGTATGTTGACTTTTTGCGTAGACACCCCGGCAACGGCGCCAGAAATCCTTCTTGCTACCTCTTGAGCTTGCGTTGGATTTCCCCGAAGAGGAAGGGATGATGCAGCAGAGTAGCATAAGTATTTCCCTTAGTTTTTGATAACCAAGGTATCAATCCAGTAGGAGGCCACGCTCAAGTCCCTCGTACCTGCACAAAACGATAGCTACTCGCAACCAACACGATTAGGGGTTGTCAATCCCTTCACAGTCACTTATGAGAGTGAGATCTGATAGATATAATATTTTTGGTATTTTTGGTATAGAGATGCAAAGTGAAAAGTAAAAGGTAAAGTAAAAAAACAAAGCAAGATTAAAGTGATAGAGACTGATATGATGAGAATAGACCCGGGGGCCATAGGTTTCACTAGTGGCTTCTCTCAAGAGCATAAGTATTGTACGGTGGGTGAACAAATTACTGTTGAGCAATTGACAGAATTGAGCATAGTTATAAGAATATGTAGGCATGATCATGTATATAGGCATCACGTCCGTGACAAGTAGACCGAAACGATTCTGCATCTACTACTATTACTCCACTCATCGACCGCTATCCAGCATGCATCTAGAGTATTAAGTTCAAAACAGAGTAACGCTTTAAGCAAGATGACATGATGTAGAGAGATAAATTCATGCAATATGAAATAAACCCCATCTTGTTATCCTCGATGGCAACGATGCAATACGTGCCTTGCTGCCCCTTTTGTCACTGGGAAAGGACACCGCAAGATCGAACCCAAAGCTAAGCACTTCTCCCATGGCAAGAACTACATATCTAGTTGGCCAAACCAAACGGATAATTTCAAGAGACTTGCAAAGATAACCAATCATACATAAAAGAATTCAGAGAAGATTCAAATATTATTCATAGATAGACTTGATCATAAACCCACAATTCATCGGTCTCAACAAACACACCACAAAAAGAAGAAGATTACATCGAATAGATCTCCACAAGAGAGGGGGAGAACTTTGTATTGAGATCCAAAAAGAGAGAAGAAGCCATCTAGCTACTAACTATGGACCCGAAGGTCTGAGGTAAACTACTCACACTTCATCGGAGAGGCTATGATGATGTAGAAGCCCTCTGTGTTGACGGCCCTCTCCGGCGGAGCTCCGGAATAGGCCTCAAGATGGGATCTCGTGGATACAGAAAGTTGCGGCAGTGGAATTAGGTTTTTGCTCCGTTTTTGTTCATTTGGGGGTACGTAGGTATATATAGGAGGAAGGAGTATGTCAGTGGAGCACCGAGGGGCCCACGAGGCAGGGGGGGCGCGCCCTAGGGGGTGGGCGCGCCCCCCACCCTTGTGACTGCCTCTTTGACTCCTTGGAGTAGGGTCCAAGTCTCTTGGATCACGTTCGGTGAGAGAATCACGTTCCTGAAGGTTTTATTCCATTTGGACTCCGTTTGATATTTTGTTTCTTCGAAACACTGAAATGGGCAAAAAACAGCAATTCTGGGCTGGGCCTCTGGTTAATAGGTTAGTCCCAAAAATAAAATGAAAGTGGAAAATAAAGCCCAATATAGTCCAAAGCAGTAGATAATATAGCATGGAGCAATCAAAAATTATAGATACGTTGGAGACGTATCACAAGCATGAGTAGGATATAATCCACCATGAACATAAATATCGTGAAGGCTATGTTGATTTTGTTTCAACTACATGCATGAACATGCGCCAAGTCAAGTCACTTAAATCATTCAGAGGAGGATACCATCCTATCATACCACATCATAACCATTTCAATAGCATGTTGGCACGCAAGGTAAACCATTATAACTCATAGCTAATCAAGCATGGCACAAGAAACTATGATCTCTAGTTGTCATTGCAAACATGTTTATTCATAATAGGCCGAATCAGGAACGATGAACTAATCATATTTACAAAAACAAAAGAGGTCGAGTTCATACCAGCTTTTCTCATCTCAATAAGTTCATCATATAATCATCATAATTTCCTTTCACTTGCACGACCGAACGATGTGAATAATAATAATAGCGCACATGCATTGGACTAAGCTGGAATCTGCAAGCATTCAATAAACAGGAGAAGACAAGGTAATATGGGCTCTTTTGTCAGATCAACAATAATGTATATAAGAGCCACTTCAACAATTTAATTATGGTCTTCTCCTATCGACCCCCAAAGAAAAGAAAAGAAAAGAAAAGAAACTATTTACACGGGAGAGCTCCCAACAAGTAAAATAAGAACAGGAAATCTTTTTGGGTTTTTTTATTTTTCTTAAGGTTTATTAAACACACAAGAAGAAAGCATAAATAGAAAATAAACTAGCATGGATGATACAATGAAAAAGTATGAGCACCGACATCTAGCAATGAGTGTGTGAACATAAATGTAATGTCGGTGAGAAATACGTACTCCCCCAAGCTTAGGCTTTTGGCCTAAGTTGGTCTATGGCCACGGTTGGCCTGGAGGATATCCATAATAGTAGTTGGCGTCGTACTGCATTGCAGCAGCTATTGCCTCCTGCGCTGCAGCGTGGCGACGAGCGGCCTCCGCTCTCCTCTCATACTCATCGGCCTCCTCTCTGGTAATAGTATATCTTCCTTTTGCCTGATGATCAAAGAAGGCAGGAGCAGGGAGAGTAATATGGAAAGCATGGCGTCTGTCAAAGATTAGCCGATACTGGAGAGGTGATTCATTCCTCTCAACAAACTGGTGGTGAACCATAGCATTAAAGTCTAGGTAAGCAGGAGGTAATTCAATATCATCTTCGCGTATGGCTATACCAAGAAAATTAGCTATGCAGGTTGCATAAATTCCTCCAAAGAAATCTCCATTAAATCTATTAAGATGCAACCTACGTGCAACAATGGCTCCCAAATTATAAGATTTATCTCCTAACACAGCACTCCTAAGAATACTGAGGTCAGGGACACACATGTGACATGCCTCATCTTTACCATTAATGCATCTACCTATGAAGAGAGCAAAATAATGTATAGCAGGAAAGTGAATGCTCCCTATGGTGGCTTGTGTTATATCTCTAGATTCTCCCACAGTTATGCTAGCAAGAAAATCTCTAAATTCAGATTTGCGAGGATCCCTTATACTACCCCATTGTGGAAGTTTGCAAGGAGTGGTAAAATCCTCTAAGTCCATAGTATAAGAATTTTCATAGAGATCAAACAGGACAATTGGAGAATTACGTGAAGATGAAAATTCAAACCTCCTCACAAAAGTAATAGTAAGATTGTGATACTGGCTGCACTTCTCTTCCTTGAAGCTCACAAGATTGGCGTTACGCAAATATGCGTTGAATTCTTCCTTAATTCCTGCTCGGTCCATAAAGTTTTCAGAAGGCCATTCACAAGGATGCACTGGGGCGTCTCTTGGTGGCTCTTCATCAGCATCGCGCATTGCAAGCCTGGGTCCTTGCTTCTTTGAGGAACCACCTTGGAACATTTTCCTAAGCATTTTTCTTCCTCTGAAAAATTCTGAATTTTTTTAGTAACTTCAAAATAAAAGTGAACCAAACTCAATAATATTGATAGCAACTACTCCTACAAGTGCCTAGGGCCTATATCATGCATCAAAACTACTTTTGACCATATAAATTTGACATGCAAGCTCAAGAACAGGGTCACCTAAGCAGGAAAAATTTGCAATGAATAAATCACTAGAACAAAAACTAATTGGACCAATGGAGGAGTCACATACCAAGGAACAATCTCCCCAAGCAGTTTTGTGAGAGGTGCTTTGAGCAAGGAGATCGAAAATGGCAGCAAAACGAGCTTGGACTCGGGTTTGAGCTGGTTATTCGTGTCTGGGGGAGGAAGAAGGAGTGTGTGGGTGAAAGGATAAGTGGAGGAGGGCCACCGTGGGCCCACGAGGCAGGGGGCGCGCCCTCCACCCTCATGGGCAGGTGGTTGACCCTCCTGCTGTGTTCTAGTGCCAAATATTCTCAAATATTCTAGAAAAAATCATATTTAAATTTCAGGGCATTTGGAGAACTTTTATTTTCGGGGTATTTTTATATTGCACGGATAATCAGATAACAGACAAAAAATGCTATTTTTATTTTATTTAATATAAATAAGAGAAAGTAAAAGGAGGGTACAGAAGGTTGTGCCTTCTAGTTTCATCCATCTCATGATCATCAAAAGGAATCCACTAACAAGGTTGATCAAGTCTTGTTAACGAACTCATTCCGAATAACATGGAACCGGAGAAATTTCGAATAACACTATGTTACCTCAACAGGGATATGCACATCCCCAATAATAAGAATATCATATTTCTTCTTGACAGTAGGAAGAGGAAATTCAAAACCTCCAAATATAATCGATGGAATTTTTCCAACAGAATTGATACTGTGGACTTGAGGTTGTTTCCTCGGAAAGTGTACCGTATGCTCATTACCATTAACATGAAAAGTGACATTGCCTTTAGTGCAATCAATAAAAGCCCCTGCAGTATTTAAAAAGGGTCTTCCAAGAATAATAGAAATACTATCGTCCTCAGGAATATCAAGAATAACAAACTCTGTTAAAATACTAACGTTTGCAACTACAACAGGCACATCCTCACAAACACCGACAGGTATAGCAGTTGATTTATCAGCCATTTGCAAAGATATTTCAGTAGGTGTCAACTTATTCAAATCAAGTCTACGATATAAAGAAAGAGGCATAACACTAACACCGGCTCCAAGATCACATAAAGCAGTTTTAACATAGTTTCTTTTAATGGAGCATGGTATAGTAGGTACTCCTGGATCTCCAAGTTTCTTTGGTATTCCACCCTTAAAAGTATAATTAGCAAGCATGATGGAAATTTCAGCTTCCAGTATCTTTCTCTTGTTAGTAACAATATCTTTCATATACTTCGCATAAGGATTCATTTTGAGCATATCAGTTAATCGCATACGCAAAAAGATAGGTCTAATCATTTCAGCAAAGCGCTCAAAGTCCTCATCATCCTTTTTCTTGGATGGCTTGGGAGGGAAAGGCATGGGTTTCTGAACCCATGGTTCTCTTTCTTTACCATGTTTACTAGCAACAAAGTCTTTCTTATCATAACATTGATTCTTTGATTGTGGGTTATCAAGATCAACAGCAGGTTCAATTTCTATATCATTATCATTACTAGGTTGAGCATCATCATGAACATTATCATTAACATTATCACTAGTTTCAGGTTCATTACCAGAGTGTGTTTCAGCATCAGAAATAGAAATATCATTTGGATTCTCGAGTGTTTCAGTAACAGGTTTACTAGAAGCATGCAAAGTTCTATCATTTTTCTTTTTCTTCCTTTTAGAAGGACTATGTGCATCTATATTATTTCTCTGAGAATCTTGCTCAATTCTCCTACGGTGGCCTTCAGGATACAAAGGTTCTTGAGTCATTTTACCACCTCTAGTCATAACTCTAACAACATTATCATTATTCTTACTGTTCAATTCATTGAGCACATCATTTTGAGCTTTAAGTACTTGTTCTACTTGAGTGGTAACCATAGAAGCATGTTTACTAATAAGTTTAAGTTCACCTTTGACATTAGCCATATAATCACCGAAGTGTTCAAGCATATTTGAATTGTATTTCAATTTTCTACCAAAATAAGCATTAAAATCTTCTTGCTTAACCATAAATTTATCAAACTCATCTAAGCATGGGCTAGCAAACTTAGTAAATGGGATTTCAGCTTTATCATATCTATAGAGAGAATTTACCTTTACTACCCATGTCGGGTTATCAAGACCACGAGTTTATTCAATACGTAAGGGATTAAGATCATGTATTTCTTCAATAGGAGGTAAATTGTTAACATCTTCAGCTTTAATACCTTTTTCTTTCATAGATTTATTTGCCTCTTGCATATCTTCAGGACTAAGAAATAGAATACCCCTCTTCTTCGGAGTTGGTTTAGGAATAGGCTCAGGAATTGGCTCCGGAGGTGTCCAATTATTTTCATTTGTCAACATATTATTCAATAGAATTTCAGCTTCATCCGGTGTTCTTTCCCTGAAAACAGAACCAACACAACTATCCAGGTAATCTCTGGAGGCATCGGTTAGTCCATTATAAAAGATATCAAGTATTTCATTTTTCTTAAGAGGATGATCAGTCAAAGCATTAAGTAATTGGAGAAACCTCTCCCAAGCTTGTGGGAGACTCTCTTCTTCAATTTGCAGAAAATTATATATATCCCTTAAGGCAGCTTGTTTCTTATGAGCAGGGAAATATTTAGCAGAGAAGTAATAAATCATATCCTGGGGACTACGCACACAACCAGGATCAAGAGAATTAAACCATACTTAGCATCACCCTTTAATGAGAACGGAAATATTTTAAGGATATAAAAGTAACGAGTTCTCTCAACAGTAGTGAACAGGGTGGCTATATCATTTAATTTAGTAAGATGTGCCACAACAGTTTCAGATTCATAGCCATGAAAAGGATCAGATTCAACCAAAGTAATTATATCAGGATCAACAGAGAATTCATAATCCTTATCGATAACACAGATAGGTGAAGTAGCAAAAGCAGGGTCAGGATTCATCCTACCATTTAGAGATTGCTTATTCCATTTAGCTAATAACCTCTTAAGTGTGTGTTATCCTTGCAAGCTAAAATAGCTAAAGAAGCTTCTTTATCAAAAACATAACCCTCAGGAATAACAGGCAAGTCTTCATCATCAATTTCATCAGTATTATCAGATTCAATATTTTCAATCTCTCTAGCCCTATCAAGTTGTTCATCAAGAAATTCACCAAGTGGCACAGTAGTATCAAGCATAGAAGTAGTTTCATCATAAGTATCATGTATAGCAGAAGTGGCATCATCAATAACATGCGACATATCAGAACGAATAGCAGAAGCAGGTTTAGGTGTCGCAAGCTTACTCAAAACATAAGGTGAATCAAGTGCAGAGCTAAATGGCAGTTCCTTACCTCCCCTTGTAGTTGAGGGATAAATCTTGGTTCGTGGATCTTTCAAGTTCTTCATAATGATAAACAGATATAAATCCCAAGTGACTCAAATAATAGAGCTATGCTCCCCGGCAACGGCGCCAGAAAATTGTCTTGATAACCCACAAGTATAGGGGATCGTAACAGTTTTCGCGGGTAAAGTATTCAACCCAAATTTATTGATTCGACACAAGGGGAGCCAAATAATACTCTCAAGTATTAGCAGCTGAGTTGTCAATTCAACCACACCTGGAAACTTAGTATCTGCAGCAAAGTATTTAATAGCAAAGTAATATGATAGTAGTGGTAACGGTAGCAAAAGGTAACAGTAGTAAAAGTAATGTTTTTGGTATTTTGTAGTGATGATAGCAATAGCAACGGGAAAGTAAATAAGTGAAGAACAATATATGGAAAGCTTGTAGGCAATGGATCGGTGATGGAGAATTATGCTGGATGTGGTTCATCATGTAACAGTCATAATCTAGGGTGACACAGAACTAGCTCCAGTTCATCAATGCAATGTAGGCATGTATTCTGAATATAGTCATACGTGCTTATGGAAAAGAACTTGCATGACATCTTTTGTCCTACCCTCCCATGGCAGTGGGGTCCTTACGGAAACTAAGGGATATTAAGGCCTCCTTTTAATAGAGTATCGGAACAAAGCATTAACACATAGTGAATACATGAACTCCTCAAACTACGGTCATCACCGGTAAGTATCCCGATTATTGTCACTTCGGGGTTAACGGATCATAACACATAATAGGTGACTATAGACTTGCAAGATAGGATCAAGAACTCTCATATATTGATGAAAACATAATATGTTTAGATCTGAAATCATGGCACTAGGGCCCTAGTGACAAGCATTAAGCATAGCAAAGTCATAGCAACATCAATCTTAGAACATAGTCGATACTAGGGATCAAACACTAACAAAACTAACTCGATTACATGATAGATCCCATCCAACCCATCACCGTCCAGCAAGCCTACGATGGAATTACTCACGCACGGCGGTGAGCATCATGAAATTGGCGATGGAGGATGGTTGATGATGACGATGGCGACGGATTCCCCTCTCCGAATCCCCGAACGGACTCCAGATCAGCCCTCCCGAGGGGTTTTAGGGCTTGGCGGCGGCTCCGTATCGTAAAACGCGATGAATTCTTCTCTCTGATTTTTTCTCCCCGAAACACAATATATAGAGTTGGAGTTGGAGTTGGAGTCGGAGAGGCACCAGGGGGCCCACGAGGTAGGGGGCGCGCCTGCCCCCCACCCTCGTGGACAGGTGGTGGGCCCCCTGGCCTTCATCTTTTGCAGGTATTTTTCATATTTTCCAAAAAGTTGCTCCGTGAAGTTTCAGGTCATTCCGAGAACGTTTACTTCTGCACATAAATAACACCATGGTAATTCTGCTGAAAACAGCGTCAGTCCGGGTTAGTTCCATTCAAATCATGCAAGTTAGAGTCCAAAACAAGGGCAAAAGTGTTTGGAAAAGTAGATACGACGGAGACGTATCAACACTCAATGTTACTAGTGCTCACAGCACACCACAACCTCACCGGCTGTCTACAAACATAAACTCAGAAATCTCACCCTCCCCCCTTCACATGGAACAATTGGGGAGTACTTATACTAGAAGCACCTACTAGTTTGGTGTGAAAACAACTCAAAATGAAGGGTAAATTCGTCAGCCCCAAGCTGTCGCAGGAGCAAACTTGTTGAGCCTTGCGCTGTAATTATTTCCTTGATAGCTTGCATGGAAACTTGCACAACTTTTGACTCAAGACCTCAAATGATGCACCATTTTTTTGAAGGAAAGCTGACTTCAAACACCTTCTTATCCAGCCACTAAAACGTGCTAGAGCCTTCTAGAATTAATTACGTTTACTTGGGAAGGTGCAGCTAGAAATCTGATGTATCATTTCTCCCAAAATAGGCACAAGAAACTTCGCAACTAAGATAGTGGTTTTTTCCATGTATTTCATTGGCTGCTCTAATGGCTTAACATTTGTGCTAGCATGAACCTCACTATTTGATGCCTTGGTCATGATCTGTTCCACATCATTCATGGAATTATCTAACATGGGCATTACGTCTGTGATATTTATACCATTAATCCAACTGCATCTACTACTACACCCCAAGAACACTATCCAGCATGCATATCAAAGTATTGAGTTCATAAGAAACAGAGTAACACAATAAGCAAGATGACGTAATGTAAACAGGAAGAGATCAATCAATATGACCAAAATCCGTCACTTTATCCTTAGTGACAACAACACAATACGTGCCTTAGTCCTTATTGTCATTGGACAAGATCACCACAAGATTGAACCCACTACAAAGCACCTCTCCCCCTGAAGATAAATCAATCAAACTTGGCCAAAGTAGACAGATAGATCGGAGAGAAATACAAAGCTATAAAACTACACATCAAAGAAACTTCAAAAGATTCATATAAATTCAATGAACAATCTAATCATAAATCCACAATTCGTCGGATCCCAACAAACAGACCACAAGAATTACATCAGATGGATCTTTGAAGAGATCATTGTATTGAAGATCAATATCAAGAGAGAGAGAGAGAGCCATCTAGCTACTACTATGGACATGTAGGTCATGAAAGAACTACTCACACATCATCATGGATGCAACAAGGTTGATGAAGATGGCCTCCCCAATGATATCCCCAATGGCAGAGTGCCAGAACAGGGCTCTAGACGGGATCACATTGGAATAGTGTTTTGCGACGGTGATAAAATTGTTTCAAGTCTCACTCGGAGGGTTTTAGAATATATGGGTATTTATAGGCCAAGAATTAGCGCAAATAGAGCACCAGGGGGTCACAAGCCACCATGGCGTGTCCTACCCCCCAGGTCGTGGTCCACTGGCTTGTGGCCCCCTTGTGGGTATTCTTAACTCCTCCTGAAGCTTCTAGGGTGTCTTATGTTCTAGACAAAATCATCAAAAAATCATTGTGTTTGGACTTCTGTAGGTATGGATTTTTGGCGAAACAAACATGCAAAAAAGAGGAACTAACACTGGACACTAAATTAATAGGTTAGTCCAAAAACTAATTTAAAATGGCATAGAAAGAATACAAAAGTGATAATATAATAGCATTTAACAATAAAAAAAATTATAGATACGTTTGAGACGTATCACCCACCTTTGGCTGCTTGGGAGCTAGTATGTAGGCTAGAGAGAGAGAGAGCCTTGTGTCTTAAATCTGCAAATTCAAAATGATTAGTTAGTTCTAAAGATGGTTCATAAATTCTTAAACCATGACGACATCCCATGGGTTCATCTGGTTTAGTAGTTCTATTGCCAACATTACCTCCCCCTGGCCAAAACGTTCAATGCTCCTTTGTTGGAGAGATTTCCTAAGTTGCTAGCTCCCTACAAAGTCTAGTGCTTATTGCTCTATTGCAAGTGGTAAATCCATCTTGTTTCGATCAGATGGATGGCAAGGAATGAAGAAGCTGAATGACCTAACCTTAACTCATTCACTAGAGATGGGAAAGCTTCTATTTGTTCCATGCCACACATGGAGTGGCCACTTCCACCTGCCTTGAGCAAAAGTGGCCTAGGCCCAATATCAACACATGGAAGATCTGATGGTTAGTATGGATTTATTAGAGGATAATGGTCTTTGGCAGTTTCCAGCAGGTGCTTCCTCTTTTCAGGTCAAAAGGGCTTATCAATCAATCATTGATGACTTGGAGATTATTCCAGCCATGCTTTCGAATTCAGGTTGCTAGCAAAGACACAAGTCCTTTTTTCTAGGAATTTCTTATAACAAACTCAACACCAGGGAGATCCTATGGCGAACGGAATTCTTCTTCCAAAATTGTACATGTGTAGCCAGAGAGCTCGTAAGACTAGAGATAATTTGTTTTACGATGCAAGATTCAGAGGACCGGCATTGTTCTCTCCCCCGATGACGACAAGATCACCTGGGTGGCCGGAGGAGGCAGCTCTTACTCTGCTAGCGCCGCGTACAAACTCCAAGCCAATGGAACCCCATCATCAGGGATCAAAGCGGTAGTATGGAAGGCTTGGGCACCAGGGACTGTCAAAATTTTTGCCTGGCTGCTACACCACGACAGGCTTTGGTGCAACGATCGGCTGTAGCGATGTGGATGGCCAAACGGATACTTCTGTGTCCTCTGCATTAGAAACCTTGAGAGTTCTACGCACCTCTTCTGGGACTGCCCATTCTCCCACTCGATCTGGAAGAGGGCGTCCGCTTGGAGAGGTTGTGCAGCTTTGAAGGAGAAGAGAGCAGCGAGCCACACCTCCCTCAGGCACTGGCAAAGACTAACTGAATTGACGTCATCAAACTTTAGAAAGGGGCTGAAATCGTTCATGTTGATGATCGCCTGTGAGATTTGGAAGGAGAGAAATGCGTGTATCTTCAAAAAAAAACTGCCACATGCTGGCGATGTCCTGCGCACAATCAGGGGTACGCTCGAGCTGTGGAGACTAGCAGGAGCACGATGCCTAGAGCCCCCCTTCGGGGATGATGTAGCGAGAGAATAACTCTTTTGGGCTTTTTCCTCCTTATTTTTTTTGCTTTGCCTTCTCATGTAACCATGATCACTTGATCACCACTGTTTTCCCGCTGCTTTCTCTTAAATCAATGAAGCCGGCAACCCCGGATCTTTCAAAAAAAAAATGTTTTACGATTGCTAGTTTTCTCAAACTTGCGGGCAACACATCTGCCCAAACTAGCATCATATTTCTGCCAACATTCAGGATAAACTTAATGACCGCAAATCTCACCTCCAAAAACCTTTCTTCTCGAAGATTATCATTCTTGTTTTGTGGACTATTTAACACGGAGAATGAGGACACTCCAAGCCCTTATTCGGCGGAGAAAGTTTAAGGAGGAGCTTAACTGGGACAAATTCATAGGTGCGCGCACGGAGGGGGGCACACACTATTACAGCTTTACTACAACACTTTTTTATCAGCATCTAGAAAAAGAAAAAGAAAAAGAACTGACACCATGAAATCTTTTTTTTGAAACTCAACCACACTTTTATTTAACCATCTGATATGTCTCCGTCGTATCTACTTTTCCAAACACTTTTGCCCTTGTTTTGGACTCTAACTTGTATGATTTGAATGGAACTAACCCGGACTGACGCTGTTTTCAGCAGAATTGCCATGATGTTGTTTTATGTGCAGAAAACAAAAGTTCTCGGAATGACCTGAAACTCCACGGAATATCTTAAAATAAATAATAAAAAATCCTCGCCAAAGATGAAGACCAGGGGGCCCACACCCTGCTCATGAGGGTGGGGGCGCCCCCCCCCCCCCTTAGGGCACGCCCCCTACCTCGTGGGCCCCCTGGAGACCTCCCGACTCCAACTCCAACTCTATATATCTGCTTTCGGAGAGAAAAAATAAGAGAGAAGAAATCATCGCGTTTTACGATACGGAGCCACCGCCAAGCCCTAAAACCTCTCGGGAGGGCTGATCTGGAGTCCGTTCGGGGCTCCGGAGAGGGGAATCCGTCGCCATCGTTATCATCAACCATCCTTCATCACCAATTTCATGATGCTCACCGCCGTGCGTGAGTAATTCCATCGTAGGCTTGCTGGACGGTGATGGGTTGGATGAGATTTTGAATAGTGCTGCTAATACTTGAGAATATTCTTTGGCTCCCCTTGTGTCGAATCAATAAATTTGGGTTGAATACTCTACCCTCAAAAGCTGTTGCGATCCCCTATACTTGTGGGTTATCAAGACCAATTTCTGGCACTGTTGCCGGGGAACATAGCTCTATTCTTTGAGTCACTTGGGATTTATATCTGTTTATCACTATGAAGAACTTGAGAATCCAAAAACCAAGATCTATCCCTCAACTACGAGGGGAGGTAAAGAACCACCATCTAGCTCTGCACTTGATTCACCTTCTGTTATGAGTAAGCTTACGACACCTAAGCTTGCTTCTGCTATTCGTTCTGATATGTCACATGTTATTGATGATGCCACTTCTGCTATGCATGATACTTATGATGAAACTACCTCTATGCCTGATACTACTATGCCACGTAGTGATTTTCTCGATGAACAACTTGCTAGGGCTAGAGAAATTGAAAATATGGAATCTGATTATGATGATGAAAGTGATGATGAAGAATCACTTGTTATTCCTGAGGGTTATTTATTTGATCAAGAAGCTTCTTTTTGTATTTTAGCTTGCAAAGATAGATATGAACTCAAAAGGTTATTAGCTAAATGGAGTAAGCAATCTCTAAATGCTAGAATGAAACCTGATCCTGCTTTTGCTACTTCACCTATCTGTGTTACTGATAAGGATTATGAATTCTCTGTTGATCCTGATATAATTACTTTGGTTGAATCTGATCCTTTTCATGGTTATGAATCTGAAATTGTTGTGGCACATCTTACTAAATTAAATGATATAGCCACCCTGTTCACTAATGATGAGAGATCTCGCTACTTTTATATCCTCAAAATATTTCCGTTCTCATTAAAGGGTGATGCTAAGATATGGTTTAATTCTCTCGATCCTAGTTGTGTGCGTAGTCCCCAGGATATGATTTACTACTTCTCTGCTAAATATTTCCCTGCTCATAAGAAACAAGCTGCTTTAAAGGAAATATACAGCTTTGTGCAAATTAAAGAAGAGAGTCTCCCACAAGCTTGGGGGAGGCTTCTCAAGTTACTTAATGCTTTGCCTGATCATCCTCTTAAGAAAAATGAAATACTTGATATATTTTATAATGGACTAACCGATGCCTCCAGAGATTACCTGGATAGTTCTGCTGGTTCTGTTTTCAGGGAAAGAACACCGGATGAAGCTGGAATCTTATTGAATAATATGTTGACAAATGAAAATAATTGGGCACCTCCGGAGCCAGCTCCTGCTCCAATTAATGAGCCTATTCCTAAACCAACTCCGAAGAAGAGAGGTGTTCTATTTCTCAGTCCCGAAGATATGCAAGAGGCAAAGAAATCTATGAAAGAAAAAGGTATTAAAGCTGAAGATGTTAAGAATTTACCTCCTATTGAAGAAACACATGGTCTTAATTTACCGCCTATTGAAGAAACATATGATCTTAATCCTTTATTTATTGAAGAACCTCCAGAACTCGATAACCCGACACAGGTAGTAAAGGTAAATTCTCTCTATAGATATGATAAAGCTGAAATCCCTCCTACTAAAATTGCTAGTCAGTGCTTGGATGAGTTTGATAATTTTATGTTTAAGCAAGAAGACTTCAATGCTTATTTTGGTAGACAATTAAAACAAGATGCTAATATGATTAAATACTTGGGTGATTATATGGCTAATATTAGAGGTGAACTTAAACTTGTTAGCAAACATGCTTCTATGGTTACCACTCAAGTAGAACAAGTACTTAAAGCTCAAAAAGAATTGCTCAATGAGATGAATAGTAATAAAAATGATTATGCTGTTAGAGTGGCTACTAGAACTGGTAGAATGACTCAGGAACCTTTGTATCCTGAAGGCCACCCTAAGAGAATTGAGCAAGATTCTCAGAGAAATAAAATTGATGCACCTAGTTCTTCTAAAAAGAAGAAAAAGAAAAATGATAGAACCGTGCAAACTTCTACTGAACCTATTGCTGAACCACCTGATAATCCAAATGATATTTCTATTTCTGATGCTAAAACACAATCTGGCAATGAGCATGAACCTAGTGATAATGTTAATAATAATGTTCATGATGATGCTCAACCTTGTAATGATAATGATGTAGAAATGGAACCTGCTGTTGATCTTGATAACCCACAATCAAAGAATCAACGTTATGATAAGAAAGACTTTGTTGCTAGGAAACATGGTAAAGAAAGAGAGCCTTGGGTTCAGAAACCCATGCCTTTTCCTCCCAAACCATCCAAGAAAAAGGATGATGAGGATTTTGAGCGCTTTGCTGAAAAGATTAGACCTATCTTTTTGCGTATGCGATTGACTGATATGCTCAAAATGAATCCTTATGCTAAGTACATGAAAGATATTGTTACAAATAAAAAAAGATACCGGAAGCAGAAATTTCCACCATGCTTGCTAATTATACTTTTAAAGGTGGAATACCAAAGAAACTTGGAGATCCAGGAGTACCTACTATACCATGCTCCATTAAAAGAAACTATATTAAAACTGCTTTATGTGATCTTGGAGCCGGTGTTAGTGTTATGCCTCTCTCTTTATATCATAGAATTGACTTGAATAAGTTGACACCTACTGAAATATCATTGCAAATGGCTGATAAATCAACTGCTATACCTGTCGGTATTTGTGAGGATGTGCCCGTTGTGGTTGCAAACGTTACTATTTTAACGGACTTTATTATTCTTGATATTCCCGAGGACGATAGTATGTCTATTATTCTTGGAAGACCTTTTCTTAATACTGCAGAGGCTGTTATTGATTGCAACAAAGGCAATGTCACTTTTCATGTTAATGGTAATGAGCATACGGTACACTTTCCGAGGAAACAACCTCAAGTTCATAGTATCAATTCTATCGGAAAAATTCCATCGATTATATTTGGAGGTTTTGAATTTCCTCTTCCCACTGTCAAGAAGAAATATGATATACTTATTATTGGGGATGTGCATATCCCGTTGAGGTAACCTAGTGTTATTCTAAATTTCTCCGGTTTCATGTTAATCGGAATGAGTTTGTTAACAAGACCTGATCAACCTTATCAGTGGATTCCTTTTGATGATCATGAGATGGATGAAACTAGAAGGCACAACTTTCTGTACCCCACTTTTACTTTCTATTATTTATATAAAATAAAATAAAAATAAATATTTTTCTATCTATTATCTGATTATCAGTGCAATATAAAAATACCTCGAAAATAAAAGTTCTCCAAATGCCCTGAAAATTAAATATGATTTTTTTCTAGAATATTTGAGGAATTATGGAACAAAGAACACACCAGGGGGGCCAACCACCTTGCCACGAGGGTGGAGGGCGCACCCACCCCCCTAGGGCGCGCCCCCTGCCTTGTGGGCCCATGGTGGCCCTCCTCCACTTATTCTTGCACCCATCCTCTTCTTCTTCCTCCCACAAACACGAAAAACCAACTCAAGCACGAGTTCCAGCCCCCTTTGCTGTAATTTTCGATCTCCTTGCTCAAAGCACCTCTCACAAAACTGCTTGGGGAGATTGTTCCTCGGCATGTGACTCCACCATTGGTCCAATTAGTTTTTGTTCTAGTGCTTTATTCATTGCAAAATTTTGCTGCTTAGGTGACCCTGTTCTTGAGCTTGCATGTCAAAATTATATGGTCAAAAGTACTTTTGATGCATGATATAGGCTCTAGGCACTTGTAGGAGTAGTTGCTATCAATATTATTGAGTTTGGTTTACTTTTATTTTGAAGTTACTACAAATTTTCAGAATTTTTCAGAGGAAGAAAATATTTAGGAAAATGTTCCAAGGTGGTTCTGTTGGGGAACGTAGTAATTTCAAAAAAATTCCTACACACACGCAAGATCATGGTGATGCATAGCAACGAGAGGGGAGAGTGTTGTCCATGTACCCTCGTAGACCGAAAGCGGAAGCGTTATAAAACCGCGGTTGATGTAGTCATACGTCTTCACGGCCCGACCGATCAAGCACCGAAACTACGGCACCTCCGAGTTTTAGCACACCTTCGACTCGATGACGATCCCCGGACTCCGATCCAGCAGAATGTCGGGGAAGAGTTCCGTCAGCACGACGGCGTGGTGACGATCTTGATGTTCTACCGTCGCAGGGCTTCGCCTAAGCACCGCTACAATATTATCGAGGTTGATGGTGGAGGGGGGCACCGCACACGGCTAAGAGATCAATGATCAATTGTTGTGTCTCTGGGGTGCCCCCTGCCCCCGTATATAAAGGAGCAAGGGGGAGGAGGTGCGGCCAGGCAAGGGGCGCGCCAGGAGGAGTCCTACTCCTACCGAGAGTAGGACTCCACCCTTTCCATGTTGGACTAGGACTTGGAGGGACAGAGAGAGAGAGGGGAAAGGAAAGGGGGGGCCGCCCCCCTCGTTGTCCAAATCGGACTTGGGGGGAGGGGCGCGCGGCTGCCCCTTGGCCTCCTCTCCTCTTCCTCCACTAGGCCCATTAAGGCCCATTAGGTTACCGGGGGGTTCCGTAACCTCCCGGTACTCCGGTAAAATGCCGATTTCACCCGGAACACTTCTGATGTCCAAACATAGGCTTCCAATATATCAATCTTCATGTCTCGACCATTTCGAGACTCCTCGTCATGTCCGTGATCACATCCGGGACTTCGAACAACCTTCGGTACATCAAAACATATAAACTCATAATGAAACTGTCATCGTAACGTTAAGCATGCGGACCCTACGGGTTCGAGAACAATGTAGACATGAACGAGACACGTCTCCGGTCAATAACCAATAGCAGAACCTGGATGCTCATATTGGCTCCTACATATTCTACAAAGATCTTTATCGGTCAGACCGCATAACAACATACGTTGTTCCCTTTGTCATCGGTATGTTACTTGCCCGAGATTTGATCGTCGGTATCTTAATACCTAGTTCAATCTCGTTACTGGCAAGGTTCTTTACTCGTTTTGTAATACATCATCCCGCAACAAACTCATTAGCTGCAATGCTTGCAAGGCTTAAGTGATGTGCATTACCGAGAGGGCCCAGAGATACCTCTCCGACAATCGGAGTGACAAATCCTAATCTCGAAATACGCCAACCCAACATGTACCTTTGGAGACACCTGTAGAGAACCTTTATAATCACCCAGTTACGTTGTGATGTTTGGTAGCACACAAAGTGTTCCTCCGGTAAACGGGAGTTGCATAATCTCATAGTCATAGGAACATGTATAAGTCATGAAGAAAGCAATAGCAATAAACTAAACGATCAAGTGCTATGCTAACGGAATGGGTCAAGTCAATCACATCATTCTCCTAATGATGTGATCACGTTAATCAAATGACAACTCATGTCTATGGCTAGGAAACATAACTATCTTTGATCAACGAGCTAGTCAAGTAGAGGCATACTAGTGACACTTTGTTTGTCTATGTATTCACACAAGTATTATGTTTCCGGTTAATACAATTCTAGCATGAATAATAAACATTTATCATGATATAAGGAAATAAATAATAACTTTATTATTGCCTCTAGGGCATATTTCCTTCAGGTTCTTCAAAGAAGCAAGGACCCAGCATTGCAATGCGTGATGCTGATGAAGAGCCACCAAGAGACGCTCCAGTGCATCCTTTTGAGTGGCCTTCTGAAAATTTTATGGATCGAGCGGGAATAAAAGAAGAATTCAATGCATATTTATGTAACGCTGATCTTGTGAGCTTCGAGGAAGAGAAGTGCAGTCAGTATCATAACCTCACTAGTTCCTTTGTGAGGAGGTTTGAATTTTCCACTTCACGTAACTCTCCAACTGTCCTGTTTGATCTTTATGATAAATCTTATACCATGGACTTAGAGGATTTTACCACTGCATGCAAACTTCCACAATGGGGTAGTGTCAGGGATCCCCCTAAATCTGAATTTAGAAACTTTCTTGCTAGTATACCTCTAGGGGAATCTAGAGATATAACACAAGCTACCATAGGGAGCATTCACTTTCCTACTATACATTATTTTGCTCTCTTCATAGGTAGGTGCATAAATGCTAAGGATGAAGCATGTCACATGTGTGTCCCTGACCTTAGCATTCTCAGGAGTGCTATGTCAGGAGACCAATCTTATCATTTGGGATCCATAGTAGCTCGTAGGTTGCATCATAATAGATATAATGGAGATTTCTTTGGAGGAGTTTATGCAACCCGCGTAGGCAATTTTCTTGGTATAGATGTATGTGAAGATGATATTGAATTACCTACTGCCTATCTAGATTTTAATGCTATGGTTCACCACCATTTTGTCGAGAGGAACAAATCACCTCTCCAGTACCGATTAATCTTTGACAGACGCCATGCTGTCCATATTACTCTCCCTGCTCCTGCTTTCTTTGATTATTAGGCAAGAGGAGGATATACTATTACCAGAGAGGAGGCAGATGAGTACGAGAGGAGAGCGGAGGCCGCTCGTCGCCACACTGCAGCTCAGGAGGCGATAGCCGCTGCATCTCAGTACGACCCCAACTATTATTATCAATATCCGCCAGTCCAGTCATGGCCATAGACCAACTTAGGCCAAAAGCCTAAGCTTGGGGGAGTACGTATTTCCCACCGACATTACATTTATGTTCACATACACTCATTGCTAGATGTCGGTGCTCATAAGTTTTCATTGTATCGTCCATGCTAGTTTATTTTCCTTTTTATGCTTTCTTCTTGTGTGTTTAATAAACCTTAAGAAAAACAAAAAAATTAGTAGTAATTTACTTTCCATGCTTGTAGTAGTAATTAAAAATAAAACCCAAAAATATTTTCTGTTCTTCTTTTGCTTGTTGGGAGCTTTCCCGTGTAAATAGTTTTATTTCTTTTCTTTTCTTTGGGGGTCAGTAGGAGAAGACCACGATTAAATTGTTGAAGTGGCTCTTATATGCATTATTGTTTATCTGACAAAAGAGCCCATATTGCTTTGTCTTCTCCTGTTTATTGAATGCTCGCAGATTCCAACTTAGTCCAATGCACATGCACTCTTATTATTATTATTATTCACATTGTTCGGTCGTGCAAGTGAAAGGAAATTATGATGATATATGATGGACTGACTGAGATGAGAAAAGCTGGTATGAACTCGACCTCTTTTGTTTTTGTAAATATGATGAGTTCATCGTTCTTGATTCAGCTTGTTATGAATAAACATGTTTGCAATGACAATTAGAGATCATAGTTGCTTGTGCCATGCTTGATTAGCTATGAGTTATAATGGTTTACCTTGCATGCCAACATGCTATTGAGATGGTTATGATGTGGTATGATAGGGTGGTATCCTCCTTTGAATGATTTAAGTGACTTAACTTGGCACATGTTCACGCATGTAGTTGAAACAAATCAACATAGCCTTCACGATATTTATGTTCATGGTGGATTATATCCTACTCATGCTTGCATCCAATGTTTATTAATTTTAATGCATGTTCATGACAGTTGTCGCTCTCTAGTTGATCGCTTCCCAGTGTTTTGATAGCCTTCACATGTACTAAGAGGGAATACTACTTGTGCATCCAATCCCTTAAACCCCAAAGTTATTCCAGATGAGTCCACTATACCTTCATATATGCGGTATCTACCTGCCGTTCCAAGTAAATTTGTATGTGCCAAACTCTAAACCTTCAAATAAATATCATGTTTTGTATGCTCGAATAGCTCATGTATCAACTTGGGCTGCCTGTATCTTCCATGCCAGGCGGGTTATTCTCAAGAGGAGTGGACTCCGCTCCTCACTCGCGAGAAAGTGGCTGGTCACCGGGATGCCCAGTCCCATGCTTTATGCAAACTAAATCAAAATAATTGCAAAACAAAACTCCCCCTGGGATTGTTGATAGTTGGAGGCACTCGTTGTTTCGAGCAAGCCATGGATTGATGTTTGTTGGTGGAGGGGGAGTATAAACTTTACCATTTGTTTGGGAACCGCCTATAATGTGTGTAGCATGGAAGATATCGTCATCTCTTCGTTGTTATGTTGACAATGAAAGTATACCGCTCAAAATGTTAATTATCTCTATTTCAAAACCGAGCTCTGGCACCTCTACAAATCCCTGCTTCCCTCTGCGAAGGGCCTATCCATTTACTTTTATGTTGAGTCATCACCTTCTTATTAAAAGCACTAGCTGGAGAGCGCAGCTGTCATTTGCATTCATCACTGTTAATTTATATTGGGTGTAACTATGATTGGATCTCTTTTACCATGAATTACAATGTCTAGTCAGTCCTTGATCTTTAAAGGTGCTCTGCATTTATGTTTTGCGGTCTCAGAAAGGGCTAGCGAGATACCATCTTGTTATATCATATTATGATTGTTTTGAGAAAGTGTTGTCATCCGAGATTTATTATTATGGCTTGCTAGTTGATTATGCTATTGATATGAGTAATCATGAGACCTGAGAATTATTGCAAATGTGGTTAGTTATAATCTTTGCTGAAAACTTGAATGCTAGCTTGACATATTTACAACAACAAGAGCAAACAGAGTTTGTAAAAGTTTTTCTTTATTTCTTTCAGTTTGTCAACTGAATTGCTTGAGGACAAGCAAGGGTTTAAACTTGGGGGAGTTGATACGTCTCCGTCGTATCTACTTTTGCAAACACTTTTGCCCTTGTTTTGGACTCTAACTTGTATGATTTGAATGGAACTAACCCGGACTGACGCTGTTTTCAGCAAAATTGCCATGATGTTGTTTTATGTGCAGAAAACAAAAGTTCTCGGAATGACCTGAAACTCCACGGAATATCTTAGAATAAATAATAAAAAATCCTCGCCAAAGATGAAGACCAGGGGGGCCACACCCTGCTCACGAGGGTGGGGGCGCCCCCCTAGGGCACGCCCCCTACCTCGTGGGCCCCCTAGAGACCTCCTGACTCCAACTCCAACTCTATATATCTGCTTTCGGGGAGAGAAAAATAAGAGAGAAGAAAGCATCGCGTTTTACGATATGGAGCCACCGCCAAGCCCTAAAACCTCTCGGGAGGGCTGATCTGGAGTCCGTTCGGGGCTCCGGAGAGGGGAATCCGTCGCCATCGTCATCATCAACCATCCTCCATCACCAATTTCATGATGCTCACCGCCGTGCGTGAGTAATTCCATCGTAGGCTTGCTGGACGGTGATGGGTTGGATGAGATTTATCATGTAATCGAGTTAGTTTTGTTAGGGTTTGATCCCTAGTATCCACTATGTTCTGAGATTGATGTTGCTATGCTTAATGCTTGTCACTAGGGCCCGAGTGCCATGATTTCAGGTCTGAACCTATTATGTTTTCATCAATATATGAGTGTTCTTGGTCCTATCTTGCAAGTCTATAGTCACCTATTATGTGTTATGATCCGTTAACCCCGAAGTGACAATAATCGGGATACTTACCGGTGATGACCGTTGTTTGAGGAGTTCATGTATTCACTATGTGCTAATGCTTTGTTCCGGTTCTCTATTAAAAGGAGGCCTTAATATCCCTTAGTTTCCATTAGGACCCCGCTGCCACGGGAGGGTAGGACAAAAGATGTCATGCAAGTTCTTTTCCATAAGCACGTATGACTATATTCGGAATACATGCCTACATTACATTGATGAATTGGAGCTAGTTCTATGTCACCCTATGTTATGACTGTTACATGACGAACCGCATCCGGCATAATTATCCATTACTGATCCGATGCCTACGAGCTTTCCATATATTGGTTTACTCTTATTTACTTTCCCGTTTCTATTGTTACAATCACTACAAATACCAAAAACATTACTTTGCTTTCGTTACTCTTTTGTTACCGTTACCATCACTATCATATTACTTTGCTACTTAACACTTTGCTGCAGATACTAAGTTTCCAGGTATGGTTGAATTGACAACTCAGCTGCTAATACTTGAGAATATTCTTTGGCTCCCCTTGTGTCGAATCAATAAGGGTTGAATACTCTACCCTCGAAAGCTGTTGCGATCCCCTATACTTGTGGGTCATCACCATCCCACATGGGGATCTCGTCCGAGACAGTCTGCAAAACAAAGTCTGGGGGCACATGCAGCCACACCTAGCATAACTTATTTGACACTGCTTCCCTAGCTAACAAGTGGGCAACTTTATTAGCATCACGCCTAACCCACAATACTTTCCAACTCTCCCTCGAGGTTAGCAGATGCTTGACCTCCTCCACAATAGGCCCTAGCGGTGAAAAATCCTTTTCCGTGCATTGAAGTTTGCATACGATCTCCTTGCAATCCATCTCGATATGTAGGTTGGCGATGTTCAACTCCGCAGCTACCTGGGCAGCTCTCCTGCAGGCCAGGAGCTCCATCCTCGCTGGGTCTCTCCCCGGTGGGAGGACATGGCAAAAGCCTCCGAGAAAAGCATCGTCGTGGTTTCAAAAAATCATCCCGGCTCCTCCATTGTCACCCCCCCTTCAATGTGGCTCAGTCGATGTTGGCTTTCACCCACCCTCCTTCGGAGGCCTCCATTTTGAAGGAAATATGCCCTAGAGGCAATAATAAAGTTGTTATTTATTTCCTCATATCATGATAAATGTTTATTATTCATGCTAGAATTGTATTAACTGGAAACATAATGCATGTGTGAATACATAGACAAACATAGTGTCACTAGTATGCCTCTACTTAACTAGCTCGTTGATCAAAGATGGTTGAGTTTCCTAGCCATAGACATGAGTTGTCATTTGATTAACAGGATCACATCATTAGGAGAATGATGTGATTGACATGACCCATTCCATTAGCTTAGCACTTGATCGTTTAGTTTACTGCTATTGCTTTCTTCATAACTTATACATGTTCCTATACTATGAGATTATGCAACTCCCGATTACCGGAAGAACACTTTGTGTGCTACCAAACGTCACAATGTAAGGTGTCTCCGATGGTGTTCGTTGAGTTGGCATAGATCGAGAATAGGATTTGTCACTCCGATTGTCGGAGAGGTATCTCTGGGCCCTCTCGGTAATGCACATCACTACAAGCCTTGCAAGCAATGTGACTAATGAGTTAGTTACAGGATGATGCATTGCGGAATGAGTAAAGAGACTTGCCGGTAACGAGATTGAACTAGGTATTGAGATACCGACGATCGAATCTCGAGCAAGTAACATACTGATGACAAAGGGAACAACGTATGTTGTTATGCGGTTTGACCGATAAAGATCTTCATAGAATATGTAGGAACCAATATTAGCATCCAGGTTCCGCTATTGGTTATTGACCGGAGACGTGTCTCGTTCATGTCTACATAGTTCTCGAACCCGTAGGGTCCGCACGCTTAAAGTTCTGTGACGATTGGTATTATGAGTTTTTGTGTTTTGATGTACCGAATGTAGTTCGGAGTCCCGGATATGATCACGAACATGACGAGGATTCTCTAAATGGTCGAGACATAAAGATCGATATATTGGACGACTATGTTCGGACACCGGAAGTGTTTCGGGAGGTTTTGGACATATACCGGAGTACCGGGGGGGTTACCAGAATCCCCCGAGGAGTATATTGGGCCTAATGGGCCCTAGTGCGAGAAGAGGAGGGGCGGCCAGGGCAGCCGCGCCCCCTCCGCCTCTAGTCTGAATTGGACATGGAGGGGGGCAGCGCCCCCCTTTCCTTCTCTCCTTCTCTCGCTTCCTTCTCCTCTCCTACTCCTACTTGGAAGGGGGGAGTCCTACTCCCGGTGGGAGTAGGACTCCTCATGGGGCGCGCCATAGGAGGCCGGTCCCCTCCCCCTCCTCCACTCCTTTATATACGGGGAGGGGGCACCCCTTGGAGACACAACAATTGATCATTGATCTCTTAGCCGTGTGCGGTGCCCCCTTCCACCATAATCCACCTCGGTCATATCGTAACGGTGCTTAGGCGAAGCCCTGCGTCGGGAGCTTCATCAACACCGTCACCACGCTGTCGTCCTGACGAAGCTCTTCCCGGAAGCTCTACTGGATCGTGAGTTCGCGGGACGTCACCGAGCTGAACATGTGCTGAATGCGGAGGTGCCGTACGTTCGGTACTAAGGATCGGTCGATCGTGAGTACGTACGACTACATCAACCGCGTTGTCATAACGCTTCCGCTTACGGTGTACGAGGGTACGTAGATGACACTCTCCCCTCTCGTTGCTATGTATCACCATGATCTTGCGTGTGCGTAGGAAATTTTTTGAAATTACTACGTTCCCCAACACATTTTTCCTTCACCACCATTGTGTTCTGCTTGCTCTTGCTACCGTTAATCGATTGCCACTTACCCATCTGTTGGAAAACTCTTTTCGCTATCTCCCCCACCTCCTCAATCCGCTGCCCATCGCGTGCATTATTCCTCGTGAGCCAGAGCGCATATGCACCCTGTACCATGACAGCCCGCTAATCATTTGTAGCTTCCGTGAACCATGACATCAACCATCTCGACAACGCACTCTCAGAGCAAACAGACTCCGGCGGGATCGCCATCGGTACCCCCAATTCCGACTGTATTATCTTCCAAAACTTGGCCAAGTGATAGCAGCCCCAGAATCTATGATAGTTCTTTTCTTCCCTTCCACAAGCAATGCAAAAAAACAGCCTACTTGATCCTCCTCCTTAGGAGTTCTGCTCTCAAAGCTAGCCCATTTCGAATCAGCCGCCACATATGAATTTTAACTTTGCCCGGCGCAACTATATCCCAAAGACTCAGCCAAGACTTATGATCCGCCATCGATGATGAAGACTCCGGACGTCCGGATCTCACCCGCTTCTGGCTCATGCGTGGATGGTACGCCGAGCGGACGGAGAAGATACCATTCTTGGTATAGTTCCACGCTTGGTAGTCTTGCACCCCCGGCCCCCTGACTGGTATTTGAAGAATTTATTGGGCTTCCTCCGGAGCAAACATCTCCTGCACCTTACTACTATCCCATGAGATACCATCGGCTTCGAGCAGATCCCTCACGCGAATAATGCCGTCAATGTAGCTTTGGCCCAGTGGCCTCAGGCTACCTCTCCTCGGGAGCCAATTATCATGGTGGATCAAAACTCGCGAGCCATCACCAATGCCTCAATGAGTAGGTCACGGCCGTGCAGAATGCTTCGGAATGTGTATGATCCCCCAAAAGGGCATGTAGCATTCAGTATCGACCCATCAGAGAAGTATCGTGCCTTCAAAACCCGTCCACACAGTGAGTTTGGCACCTGAAACAAGTGCCATGCTGCTTTGGCAAGCATAGCTTGGTTGAACGCTTCCGAGTCCCTAAAGCCCAAGCCTCCTTCGTGCTTTCACGTGCACATCTTCTCCCACCCAATCCAGTGCACCTTCTTGTGACCATCTACTTCACCCCACCAAAAGTTTGAAGAAATAGTTGATAGGTTCCTGCACATTTTCTTGGTGAGTTGGAACCAGCTCATGGTAAAAGTTGGTGTGGATTGCAAGCCGGACTTGACCAAAACCTTCCTAGCCATTTTTGCTAAGCCTTGACCCTTCCATCCGGATACTTTCCCTTTAGCACTATCCTTGACGTATTTAAACGTTTCATCCTTAGCCCTCCCCACCACCGTAGGGAGACCCAGATATCGTTCACTCAGCGCCTCCTCCGTAATTTCAAGCACCTGTTTGAGCTTGTTTTTATCATCATCCGGGGTGTCTTTGCCAAAAAAGATCACTGATTTTTGAAGATTTAATTTTTGGCCCGAAGCAGCTTCATAGTCATGCAAGATGGAGCGTAGAGTCTCAAAATTTGCCCCTGAGCCCTCCAAAAAGACCACACTGTCATCGGCAAACAGAAGATGAGTGACCGTTGGTCCACCCCCTCCGAAAGCAACCCTTTAATGTTTCCCTCTCACTGTGCCTCCTTCAGCAATGCAGAGGAGCCCTCCACACAAAACAAGAATAGGTATGGAGATAGGGGGTCCCCCTAGCGAAGCCCTCTGGTGGGATCAAAGCTCTCAGAGAGGCCCCCATTTAGTTTCACTGAAAATGTTGCTGATTTCACACACCTCATAACCATCTATGTCCAGTGACGAGAGAAACCAAACTTCAGCAACATTAGTTCAAGGAAATCCCACTCAACTCTATCATATGCCTTCATCATATCCAATTTGACTGCACAAATAGGTTTCCTCCTTTTCCTCTTCCTTATAGCATGCACACACTCATAGGCCACCAACACATTATCAGTTATGAGCCTGCCTGGCACAAACGCACTCTACTCCTCTGAGATCATGAAAGGAAGAACAATCTTCAAGCGGTTGGCCAGTGCCTTTGCCACAATCTTGTACAAGACATTACATAAGCTAATAGGGCGAAATTGCGACAATAATTATGGTGACTTTACTTTCGAAAACATTACAATAATCGTGTCATTGAACCCGTTGGGAGCAGCAGTCCCGGCCAGAAACTCACGAACCGCACCGCACAGATCGTTCTTAACCAGCGCCCAGTGGCGTTGGTAGAACATAGTCGGGACGCCGTCCGGGCCCGGCGCCTTAGTAGGTCCCATTTGGAATAGGGCAGTCTCAATCTCCTCATCCGTGAAAGGAGCACTGATTTTTACATTCATCTCCTCGGTCACAGATTCTTCGATATGTTGGAGCACTCTTTCACCATCCCGTGAGCCCTTAGATGCAAATAAGTGCGCATAGAACTGGGCGGCCATCCTCCTCACCCCCTCATCATCCGTACACCTAGATCCATCCTCGCGCCGAAGCGCCTTGACTATGTTCTTCCATTTTCGGTGCGAAGCACGGTTTTGAAAATACTTAGTATTTTGATCACCCTCCTGGAGCCAGTCAACACGCAAGCGCTGCTTGTAGAACACCTTCTCTCGTTCGTACAACTCATGTAGCTGGTCCTCAATCTCCTTGATTTCCTGTCTGTAACCCGTCCTCGCTGCTCGCTCCTTCGCATCCACCAGTTGCGTTTTGAGGTGGCCAATTCGCTTCTTGATGGAACCAAAAACCCTTCGACTCCACTCCTGCATGGATTTCGTGGCGGCCCGCAAGCTGTTGCATGTTGTTGCTAGCCGCCCGCTGATGTCTACTACACAACCTTCTTCTTGTAGACGTTGTTGGGCCTCCAAGTGTAGAGGTTTGTAGGACAGTAGCAAATTTCCCTCAAGTGGATGACCTAAGGTTTATCAATCCGTGGGAGGCGTAGGATGAAGATGGTCTCTCTCAAGCAACCCTGCAACCAAATAACAAAGAGTCTCTTGTGTCCCCACCACACCCAATACAATGGTAAATTGTATAGGTGCACTAGTCGGCGAAGAGATGGTGATACAAGTGCAATATGGATAGTAGATAATGGTTTTTGTAATCTAAAAATATAAAAACAGCAAGGTAGCAAATGATAAAAGTGAGAACAAACGGTATTGCAATGCGTTGAAACAAGGCCTAGGGTTCATACTTTCACTACTGCAAGTTCTCTCAACAATAATAACATAATTGGATCATATAACTATCCCTCAACATGCAACAAAGAGTCACTCCAAAGTCACTAATAGCGGAGAACAAACGAAGAGATTATGGTAGGGTACGAAACCACCTCAAAGTTATCCTTTCTGATCGATCTATTCAAGAGTCTGTAGTAAAATAACACAAAGCTATTCTTTCCGTTCGATCTATCATAGAGTTCGTACTAGAATAACACCTTAAGACACAAATCAACCAAAACCCTAATGTCACCTAGATACTCCAATGTCACCTCAAGTATTTGTGGGTATGATTATACGATATGCATCACAGAATCTCAGATTCATCTATTCAACCAACACAAAGAACTTCAAAGAGTGCCCCAGAGTTTCTACCGGAGTGTCAAGACGAAAACATGTGCCAACCCCTATGCATAGGTTCACGCGGTCACGGAACTCGCAAGTTGATCACCAAAACATACATCAAGTGGATCACATGATATCCCATTGTCACCACAGATAAACACGTGCAAGACATACATCAAGCGTTCTCAAATCCTTAAAGACTCAATCCGATAAGATAACTTCAAAGGGAAAACTCAATCCATCACAAGAGAGTAGAGGGGGAGAAACATCAAAAGATCCAACTATAATAGCAAAGCTCGCGATACATCAAGATCGTGCCACCTCAAGAACACAAGAGAGAGAGAGAGAGAGAGATCAAACACATAGCTACTGGTACATGATAACCCACAAGTATAGGGGATCGCAATAGTTTTCGATAAGTAAGACTGTCGGACCCAACGAGGAGCTAAAGGTAGAACAAATATTCCCTCAAGTTCTATCGACCACCGATACAACTCTACGCATGCTTGACGTTCGCTTTACCTAGAACAAGTACGGAACTAGAAGTACTTTGTAGGTGTTTTCGGAAAGGCTTGCAAGAAAGTAAAGAGCACGAAAATAAAACTAGGGGCTGTTAAGGTAAAGAAGCAACTAAAGTAACTATAGCGAGTGTGGAAAAGTGGTGGTAGGAGTTGCGAAATTGTCCCTAAGCAATTGACTACTTTACTAGACCGATAGCAAGTATTATGTGGGAGAGGCCACTGCTAGCATGTCATCCCTTACTTGGAATTCTATGCACTTATGATTGGAACTATTAGCAAGCATCGGCAACTACTAATGTTCATTAAGGTAAAACCCAACCATAGCATTTAAGATATATTGGTCCCCCTTCAATCCCGTATGCATCAATATCTATGCTAGGTTGAAGCTTCTGTCACTCTTGCCCTCCAATACATAGTCCTATCAACATACAACTAACCCTAGGGTGTGATCCACGCGCACAATCATATGATGGGCACCAAAGGACAGCAGCATAACCACAAGCAAATTAAATCAATCATAGCAATTCATCAACCACCGATAGGACAACGAAAATCTACTCAGACATCATAGGATGGCAACACATCATTGGATAATAATATGAAGCATAAAGCACCATGTTCAACTAGAGGGTACAGCGGGTTGCGGGAGAGTGGACCGATGTAGATAGAGGAGGGAAGGTGATGGAGATGTTGGTGAAGATGGCGGAGGTGTTGGTGTAGATCGCGGTGATGATGATGGCCCCCGGTGGCACTCCGGTGCCACCGGAAGCGAGGGGGGAGAGCCCCGCTCCTTCTTCTTATTCCTTGACCTTCTCCCTAGATGGGAGAAGGGTTTCCCCTCTGGTCCATGGCCTCCATGGCATGGGAGGGGCGAGAGCCCCTCCGAGATTGGATCTGTCTCTCTGTCTCTCTCTGTTTCTGCGTTCTCAGATTCTTCCCTTTCACCGTTTCTTATATTCCCGGAGATCCGTCACTCCAATTGAGCTGAAATTTTAACACAATCTCTATCCGGAAATTAGATTTCTTGCGGTGAAAGAAGGGCGCCAACCGCCTTACAGGGTGGCCACGAGGGTCAGGGGCGTGCCTGACACCCTGGGGCGCGCCCCCTACCTCGTGGGCCCCTCGAGCATCGTCTCGCGTGGATTCTTCTTCCCAAAAATCATATATATTCCCAAAAAAATCTGCGTCAGTTTTATTCTGTTTGGACTCCGTTTGATATGGATATTCTGCGAAACAAAAAACATGCAACAAACAGGAACTGGCACTGGGCACTGGATCAATATGTTAGTCCCAAAAATAGTATAAAATGTTGCCAAAAGTATATGAAAGTTGTAGAATATTGGCATGGAACAATCAAAAATTATAGATACGACGGAGATGTATCAGCATCCCCAAGCTTAATTCCTGCTCGTCCTCGAGTAGGTAAATGATAAAAAAATAATTTTTGATGTGGAATGCTACCTACTCCCTCCTTCCACCTATATAGGGCCTAATGCATTTTTCAAGGCGACCTTTGACTATTGACCAGATTAATAATACATGACATGCATAATGTGAAAATTATATCATTGAAATGTCCTTTCACATACAAATTTGACGACATGCTTTGTGTAAGTTGCATGTGATATATTGTTGCTCTAACATTTGGTCAAAGTTGGCCTCGAAAAACACATTAGGCCCTATATAGATGGAAGGAGGGAGTAGCAGAATCTTGATCATATGTCTAATCATGGCATGAATATTAAGATACGAGTGATTCAAAGCAATAGTCTATCCTTTGACATTAAGACAATAATACTTCAAGCATACTAATAAAGCAATCATGTATTTTCAAAATAACATGGCCAAAGAAAGTTATCCCTACAAAATCATATAGTCTGGCTATGCTCCATCTTCACCACACAAAATATTCAAATCATGCAGAACCCCGATGACAAGCCAAGCAATTGTTTCATACTTTTGACGTTCTCAAACCTTTCCAACTTTCATGCAATACATGAGCGTGAGCCATGGACATAGCACTATAGGTGGAATAGAATATGATGGTGGAGGAGACAAAAAGGAGAAGATAGTCTCACATCAACTAGGCGTATCAACGGGCTATGGAGATGCCCATTAATAGATATCAATGTGAGTGAGTAGGGATTGCCATGCAACGGATGCACTAGATCTATAAGTGTATGAAAGCTCTAACTGAAACTAAGTAGGTGTGCATCCAACTTGCTTGCTCATGAAAACCTCGGGCATTTGAGGAAGCCCATCATCGGAATATACCAGCCAAGTTCTATAATGAAAATTCCCACAAGTATATGAAAGTGATAACTCAAGAGACTCTCTATATAAAGAACATGGTGACACTTTGAAGCACAAGTGTGGAAAAAGGATAGTAGCACAGCCCCTTCTCTCTTTTTCTCTCATTTTTTTGTTTTTTTGTTTTTTGTTTTTTTTTATTTTTTGGTGGGCTTCTTTGGCCTCTTTTTTTATTTGGGCTTCTTTGGCCTCTTTTATTTTTTTGTAAAGTCCGGAGTCTCATCCCGACTTTGGGGGAATCATAGTCTCCATCATCCTTTCCTCACTGGGGCAATGCTCTAATAATGATGATCATCACACTTTTATTTACTTACAACTCAATATTACAACTTGATATCTAGAACAAAGATATGACTCTATATGAATGCCTCCGGCGGTGTATCGGGATGTGCAATGATCTAGCGTAGCAATGACATCAAAAAACGGACAAGCCATGAAAACATCATGCTAGCTATCTTGCGATCATGCAAAGCAATATGACAATGAATGCTCAAGTCATGTATATGATGATGATGAAAGTTGCATGGAAATATATCTCGGAATGGCTATGGAAATGCCATGATGGGTAGGTATGGTGGCTGTCTTGAGGAAGGTATATGGTGGGTTTATGGTACCGGCGAAAGTTGCGCGATACTAGAGAGGCTAGCAATGGTGGATGGGTGAGAGTGCGTATAATCCATTGACTCAACATTAGTCATAAAGAACTCACATACTTATTGCAAAAATCTATTAGTCATCGAAATAAAGTACTACGGGCATGCTCCTAGGGGGATAGATTGGTAGGAAAATACCATCGCTCGTCCCCGACCGCCACTCATAAGGAATACAATCAATAAATAAATCATGCTCTGACTTCATCAGATAACGGTTCACCATACGTGCATGCTACGGTAATTACAAACCTCAACACAAGTATTTCTACAATCCACAACTACCCACTAGCATGACTCTAATATCACCATCTTTATATCGCAAAACTATTGCAAGGAATCAAAACATATCATATTCAGTGATCTACAAGTTTTATGTAGGATTTAATGACTAACCATGTGAATGACCAATTCCTGTCATCTCTCTAAACAGATATAAGTGAAGCAAGAGAGTTTAATTCTTTCTATAAAAGGTATGCCCATGCTCTAACAAATATAAGTGAAGCAAAAGAGCATTCTACAAATGGCGGTTGTCTAAGTGAAGAGAAACAGGCAATCCAAACTTCAAATGATATAAGTGAAGCACATGAAGCATTCTATAAAGCCATACTCAAAAGATATAAGTGAAGTGCAATGAGCATTATATAAATCAACCAAGGACTATCTCATACCATCATGGTGCAAAAAAGAAACATGAAAACTAAAGCAAAGACGCTCCATGATTGCACATATCGCATGAACGAAACGAATCCGAAAACATACCGATACTTGTTGAAGAAAGAGGGGATGCCTCCCCAGCATCCCCAAGCTTAGACGCTTGAGTCTCCTTGAATATTTACTTGGGGTGCCTCGGGCATCCCCAAGCTTGAGCTCTTGCCTCTCTTCCTTCTTCTCACATCGAGACCTTCTCGATCATCGAACACTTCATCCACACAAAACTCCAACAGAAAACTCGGTAAGATCCGTTAGTATAATAAAGCAAATCACTACTCTAAGTACTGTTGCAAACCAATTCATATTTTGTTTTTGCATTGTGTCTACTGTAATATAACTTTTTCATGGCTTAATCCACTAATATGAATCGATAATTTCATCAAAACAAGCAAACTATGCATCAAAAACAGAATCTGTCTAAAACAGAACAGTTTGTAATAATTTGAACATTTACCATACTTCTGATACTTGAAAAATTCTACAAAAATTAGGAAAAATAAAAAATTTGTACAGGAAGAAAGTGCAAAAAGAATCAGAACCATTTGACATTCCAGCTAAAAATGTAAAATCACGCACTACAGCCAAAGTTTCTGTCCTGCACCGTACAAACCATCAAGCAAATGTAAACATCCTAAAGGAAAACCTTGGCACATTATTTTTATAATACAATGGAATTGTACAAGGGGATAATTATTTTTATTGAAAAGTTTCTGTAATCAAGATTCACAAAGTTGCGGTGAGCATGAACAAAGTTCAAGGAGCTCTCCCACTTCAACAGTGCTTGTCTTTCTCACTTTCACTTTCCTTTTTGAAAAAGTTTTGGGTTCCCCTCTTTATTTTTGTTGTTTTTAAACTATATGAAAGCACTCAACAGAAATAAATGACTCTATAAAACTTCCGGGTTGTCTCCCTGGCAGCGCTTTCTTTAAAGCCATTAAGCTAGGCATATAATGCTCAAGTAGTGAATCCACCCGGATCCCGAGGTATATCAAAGCCAATTTTAATTAACAATGATTTGTAATTTAGTACTGAGCAAAAAGTAACATATATCAAGCCATGATAAAGTCTAACTCTCTTCCTATGCATCGGCATGTCATAAAAGAACAATTCATGCACACCTAGTAAAGGCCAATGCATAGTATAAACAGTTTCTTGCAATTTTATCATGTTGGAAACATAGAGAGGTGGAGATGTAGTTCCTCTCTCATAATAATTGCAAGTAGGAGCAGCAAGCACATGCATATTATATTCATTAAAATCATCATGTGTAACGGTAAAAGGCAACCCATCAATATAATCCTTAATAAGGGCAAACTTCTCCGATATAGTGTAGTTGGGAGAATTCAAAAAGATAATAGGACTATCATGTGTGGGTGCAATAGCAACAATTTCATGTTTAACATAAGGAACTATAGCAAGTTCATCTCCATAAGCATAATTCATATTGGCATCTTGGCCACAAGCATAGCAAGCATCATCAAAAAGGGATATTTCAAAAGAATCAACGGGATCATAACAATCATCATAGCAATCACAGCATTGCAAACGATGAATTTGATCCAGTAAAGTTTTCCCTTTTTCAGATATACGGTGTCGCACATAACAGGCATGCTCATCTAAAGATTTTCCCTCAACTAAGCTAGTTGGGGTTTCAGCATGAGCACATAGGGATCGAAGATGATCCAAGTAATAAGCTTCAGCAGTGTGATAGATTTTGAGCTGTTCTTCAACCATTGGTTCAGTAGGTACAACTAATTTTTTTGGTATTTTGTGTTTCCTATCCATAGCTAAAGATAGAAAACAACTAAGAACAGCAAATAAAAATTACTTAGTGATAAAGCAAACAAGCACACACGAGAATATTCACCCCACGCTATTGCTCCCCGGCAACGGCGCCAGAAAAAGGTCTTGATAACCCACAAGTATAGGGGATCGCAACAGTTTTTGATAAGTAAGAGTGTCGAACCCAACGAGGAGCTAAAGGTAGAACAAATATTCCCTCAAGGTTCTATCGACCACTGATACAACTCTACGCACGCTTGACGTTCGCTTTACCTAGAACAAGTATGAAACTAGAAGTACTTTGTAGGTGTTTTCGGAAAGGCTCGCAAGAAAGTAAAGAGCACGAAAATAAAACTAGGGGCTGTTAAGGTAAAGGAGAAACTAAAGTAACTATAGCGAGTGTGGAAAAGTGGTGGTAGGAGTTGCGAAATTGTCCCTAAGCAATTGACTACTTTACTAGACCGATAGCAAGTATTATGTGGGAGAGGCCACTACTAGCATGTCATCCCTTACTTGGAATTCTATGCACTTATGATTGGAACTATTAGCAAGCATCTGCAACTACTAATGTTCATTAAGGTAAAACCCAACCATAGCATTAAGATATATTGGTCCCCCTTCAATCCCGTATGCATCAATTTCTAGCTAGGTTGAAGCTTCTGTCACTCTTGCCCTCCAATACATAGTCCTATCAACATACAACTAACCCTAGGGTGTGATCCACGCGCACAATCATATGATGGGCACCAAAGGACAGCAACATAACCACAAGCAAATTAAATCAATCATAGCAATTCATCAACCACCGATAGGACAACGAAAATCTACTCAGACATCATAGGATGGCAACACATCATTGGATAATAATATGAAGCATAAAGCACCATGTTCAAGTAGAGGGTACAGCGGGTTGCGGGAGAGTGGACCGTTGTAGATAGAGGGAGGAAGGTGATGGAGATGTTGGTGAAGATGGTGGAGGTGTTGGTGTAGATCGCGGTGATGATGATGGCCCCCGGTGGCACTCCGGTGCCACCGGAAGCGAGGGGGAGAGAGCCCCCCTCCATCTTCTTCTTCCTTGACCTTCTCCCTAGATGGAAGAAGGGTTTCCCCTCTGGTCCATGGCCTCCATGGCACGGGAGGGGCGAGAGCCCCTCCGAGATTGGATCTGTCTCTCTGTCTCTCTCTGTTTCTGTGTTCTCAGATTCTTCCCTTTCACCGTTTCTTATATTCCCGGAGATCCGTCACTCCGATTGAGCTGAAATTTTAACACTATCTCTATCCGGAAATTAGATTTCTTGCGGTGAAAGAAGGGCGCCAACCGCCTTACGGGGTGGCCACGAGGGTCAGGGGCGTGCCTGACACCCTGGGGCGCGCCCCTACCTCGTAGGCCCCTCGAGCATCGTCTCGCGTGGATTCTTCTTCCCAAAAATCATATATATTCCAAAAAAAATATGCGTCAGTTTTATTCTGTTTGGACTCCGTTTGATATGGATATTCTGTGAAACAAAAAACATGCAACAAACAGGAACTGGCACTGGGCACTGGATCAATATGTTAGTCCCAAAAATAGTATAAAATGTTGCCAAAAGTATATGAAAGTTGTAGAATATTGGCATGGAACAATCAAAAATTATAGATACGACGGAGATGTATCAGTACATACCCTCATCCCCGAGGGTGAACTACCCCCTCCTCGTCATGGAGAGCGCCGCGATGATGAAGATGGCCACCGGAGAGGGATTCCCCCTCCGGCAGGGTGCCGGAACGGGTCTAGATTGGTTTTCGGTGGCTACGAAGGCTTCTGGCGGCGGAACTCCCGATCTATTCTGCTCTCCTATGTTTTTAGAGTATATGGAAATATATATAGGCGAAAGAAGTCGGCTAGGGGAGCCACGAGGGGCCCACGAGGGTGGGGGCGCGCCCAGGGGGGCAGGCGCGCCTCCCTGCCTCGTGGACACCTCGAAGCTTCCCTGACGTCTACTCCAAGTCTCCTGGATTGCTTCTGTTCCAAAAATAACTCTCCCGAAGGTTTCATTCCGTTTGGACTCCGTTTGATATTCCTTTTCTACGAAACACTAAAATAGGCAAAAACAGCAATTTGGGTTGGGCCTCCGGTTAATAGGTTAGTCCCAAAAATAATATAAAAGTGTAAAATAAAGCCCATTAACATCCAAAACAGATAATATAATAGCATGGAAGAATCAAAAATTATAGATATGTTGGAGACGTATCAGCATCCCCAAGCATAATTCTTGCTTGTCCTCGAGTAGGTAAATGTTAAAAACAGATTTTTTGATGTGGAATGCTTCCTAACATATTTCTCAATGTAATTTTCTTTATTGTGGCATGAATGTTCAGATTCGAAAGATTCAAGATAAAAGTTTAATATTGACATAAAAATAATAATACTTCAAGCATACTAACTAAGCAATCATGTCTTCTCAAAATAACATGGCCAAAGAAAGTTCATCCCTACAAAATCATATAGTTGTGGTCATGCTCCATTTTCGTCACACAAGAATGCTCTCATCATGCACAACCCCGATGACAAGCCAAGCAATTGTTTCACACTTTAGTAATCTCAAACTTTTTTCAACTTTCATGCAATACATGAGCGTGAGCCATGGCTATACCACTATGGGTGGAATAGAATATAATGAAGGGGGTTATGTGGAGAAGACAAAAAAGGAGAAAGTCTCACATCGACGCGGCTAATCAATTGGCTAGGGAGATGCCCATCAATTGATGTCAATGCAAGGAGTAGGGATTTCCATGCAACAGATGCACTAGAGCTATAAATGTATGAAAGCTCAACAAAAGAAACTAAGTGGGTGTGCATCCAACTTGCTTGCTCACGAAGACCTAGGGCATTTGAGGAAGCCCATTGTTGGAATATACAAGCCAAGTTCTATAATGAAAAATTCCCACTAGTATATGAAAGTGACAATATAATAAACTCTCTATCATGAAGATCATGGTGCTACTTTGAAGCGCAAGTGTGGAAAAAGGATAGTAGCATTGTCCCTTTTATTTTTTATTTTTTATTTTTTTATTTGGCCTTTCTTTTTTTTCTTTTTTGGCCTTTCTCTTTTTTGGGACAATGCTCTATTAATGATGATCATCACACTTCTATTTATTTACAACTCAATGATTACAACTCGATACTAGAACAAAATATGACTCTATATGAATGCCTCCGGTGGTGTACCGGGAAGGGCAATGAATCAAGAGTGACATGTATGATAAATTATGCATGGTGTCCTTGCCACAAATACGATATCAACTACATGATCCTGCAAGGCAATATGACAATGATGATGTGTGTCATGATGAACGGAACGATGGAAACTTGCATGGCAATATATCTTGAAATGGCTATGGAAATGCCACAATAGGTAGGTATGGTGGCTGTTTTGAGGAAGATATAAGAAGGTTTATGTGTGATAGAGCGTATCATATCACGGGGTTTGGATGCACCGGCGAAGTTTGCACCAACTCTCAAGGTGAGAAAGGGCAATGCAAGGTACCAAAGAGGCTAGCAATGGTGGAAGGGTGAGAGTGCGTATAATCCATGGACTCAACATTAGTCATAAAGAACTCACATGCTTATTGCAAAAATCTACAAGTCATCAAAAACCAAGTATTACGTGCATGCTCCTAGGGGGATAGATTGGTAGGAAAAGACCATCGCTCATCCCCGACCGCCATTCATAAGGAAGACAATCAAATAACACCTCATGTTTCAAATTTGTTACACAACGTTTACCATACGTGCATGCTACGGGACTTGCAAACTTCAACACAAGTATTTCTCAAGTTCACACTTACTCAACTAGCATGACTCTAATATTACCATCTTCATATCTCAAAACAATCATCAAGTATCAAACTTCTCATAGTATTCAAAGCACTTTATATGAAAGTTTTTATTATATCCCTCTTGGATGCCTATCATATTAGGACTAGTTTCATAACCAAAGAAAATTACCATGCTTTTCTAAAGACTCTCAAAATAATATGAGTGAAGCATGAGAGTTCATCTATTTCTATAAAATAAAACCACCACCATGCTCTAAAAAGATATAAGTGAAGCACTAGAGCAAATGACAAACTACTCCGAAAGATATAAGTGAAGATCAATGAGTAGTCGAATAATTATGTAACTATATGAAGACTCTCTAACATTTAATAATTTCATATCTTGGTATTTTATTCAAACAGAAAGCAAAACAAAAGAAAATAAAATGACGCTTCAAGCAAAACACATATCATGTGGTGAATAAAAATATAGCTCCAAGTAAAGTTACCGATAGACGAAGACGAAAGAGGGGATGCCTTCCGGGGCATCCCCAAGCTTAGGCTTTTTGGTGTCCTTGGATTTTACCTTGGGGTGCCATGGGCATCCCTAAGCTTAGGATCTTGCCACTCCTTGTTCCATAATCCATCGAATCTTTACCCAAAACTTAAAAACTTCACAACACAAAACTTAACAGAAAATCTCGTGAGCTCCGTTAGCGAAAGAAAACAAAACACCACTTCAAGGTACTGTAATGAACTCATTATTTATTTATATTGGTTTTAAACCTACTGTATTCCAACTTCTCTATGGTTTATAAACTCTATTACTAGCCATAGATTCATCAAAATAAACAAACAACACACGAAAAACAGAATCTGTCAAAAACAGAACAGTCTGTAGTAATCTGTAACTAACGCAAACTTATGGAATGCCAAAAATTATAAAATGAATTTCTGGACGTGAGTAATTTATCTATTAATCATCTAAAAAAATAATTAAGTAAATAGCACTCTCCAATAAAAAATGGCAGCAAATCTCGTGAGCGCTAAAGTTTCTGTTTTTTACAGCAAGATCGCAAAGACTTCACCCAAGTCTTCCCGAAGGTTCTACTTGGCACAAACACTAATTGAAACACAAAAAACACAACCATAACATATGCTAGATAAATTATTTATTACTAAACAGGAGCAAAAAGCAAAGAACAAAAATAAAATTGGGTTGCCTCCCAACAAGCGCTAACGTTTAACGCCCCTAGCTAGGCATGATGATTTCAATGATGCTCACATAAAAGATAAGAATTGAAACATAAAGAGAGCATCATGAAGAATATGACTATCACATTTAAGTCTAACCCACTTCCTATGCATAGGAATTTTGTGAGCAAACAACTTATGGGAACAAGAATCAACTTGCATAGGAAGGTAAAACAAGCATAACTTCCGGATTTTAAGCACATAGAGAGGAAACTTGATATTATTGCAATTCCTACAAGCATATGTTCCTCCCTCATAATAATTTTCAGTAGAATCATGGATGAATTCAACAATATAACCATCGCATAAAGCATTCTTTTCATGATCTACAAGCATAGAAAATTTACTACTCTCCACATAGGCAAAATTCTTCTTATTCGGAATAGTGGGAGTATCATAAGAAACTCGAATACTACAAATTATTTCCACATTAAAAGAGTAATATTCAGGAAAAGTGTAATCATAATCATGACAAGTTTTAATATAATCATCACTACTTTTTATATCATAAGTGTCATCACAATAATCATCATAAGTAGCAACTTTTTTCTCATCATAATCGATTGAAACCTCTTCCAAGATAGTGGAATCATTACTAAATAAAGTCATGACCTCTCCAAATCCACTTTCATAATTATCACAATAAGATTCAACATTCTCCAAAATAGTGGGATTACTACTTCCTAAAGTTGACACTCTTCCAAACTCACTTTCATCAATATAATCATCGTAAGTAGGAGGCATGCTATCATCATAATAAATTTGCATATCAAAACTTGGGAGACTACAAATATCATCTTCATTAAACATAGCATCCCCAAGCTTGGGACTATCATTAATTGCAGCAAATACATTCTCAAACATGTCATTCTCATCAAACATAGCATCCCCAAGCTTGGGCCTTTTCATATCATAAGCATAATCACTCTTATCATTGATAGTATGGATAGCACCAATAGTATAACAGTTATCATCATCACAATGAGTAATAGGAGAAACATCATTTGGAAGGGATACATTTTTACGTTTGCTTCTTCGTCTTTTCTTTTTCTTCTTCACATTATGTGTGGGTTCAATCCTCTTTTTGGATCTCCTTATTGATGATATTGGTTGAATAGAAGGCTCCTCCTCGTTACCTGACTCATCATAAGAAATAATAGGAGGATATTGGGAAGCCTCTTCCCTTTCATTAGTATTCTCTTCATCCTCTATTTGTTTTCTTTTCTTTATGTAATTGGCAATATAAGGATTTTCAATGCAATTCACCGCACAATACATAAATATTTCTTCTAGATCAATATCGAGGAATTTCTCAAGGTTATATTCTGGAATATGCTTAGTTATACATTTCATTTCTTCATAACCCAAAAGCAAACTAAGTTCATTACGATGTGCAAGGGAAATCAAATCATCACAATTTTTGGACATGATATGATCATGGAACAATTTGCATCAGAGATTTAAATGACCATGTTCATGGCAAAGTTCACAAGTATGGTGAAGAAATTTTAAATTTTCAGCACAAACATCCAGCCTTTCTTGCAGCCATTTAGTTTCCAAATACTTATGCCTCCTGCAAAATCTATTTTCCCTAATTGGTGTGTACTTGCAGGCTCTATATATTCCACAAAAGTTGACATGCTTATAAGAGACATTTTCATCATGACTAGTGCAATCATCGTTAGTACTATGGATATTCAAGGAGTTCATACTAACAACATTGCAATCATGCTCATCATTCAAAGATTTAGTGTCAAACATTTTATAGACTTCTTCTTCTTCTAGCACTTGAGCACAATTTTCCTTTCCATCATTCTCACGAAAGATATTAAAAAGATGAAGCGTATGAGGCAAACTCAATTCCATTTTTTGTAATTTTCTTTTAAAAAGTAAACTAGTGATAAAACAACAACTAAAAGATTCGATTGCAAGATCTAAAGATATACCTTCAAGCACTCACCTCCCCGGCAACGGCGCCAGAAAAGAGCTTGATGTCTACTACACAACCTTCTTCTTGTAGACGTTGTTGGGCCTCCAAGTGCAGAGGTTTGTAGGACAATAGCAAATTTCCCACAAGTGGATGACCTAAGGTTTATCAATCCGTGGGAGGCGTAGGATGAAGATGGTCTCTCTCAAGCAATCCTGCAACCAAATAACAAAGAGTCTCTTGTGTACCCAACACACCAAATACAATGGTAAATTGTATAGGTGCACTAGTTCGGTGAAGAGATGGTGATACAAGTGCAATATGGATAGTAGATAATGGTTTTTGTAATTTAAAAATATAAAAACAGCAAGGTAGCAAATGATAAAAGTGAGCACAAACGGTATTGCAATGCGTTGAAACAAGGCCTAGGGTTCATACTTTCACTAGTGCAAGTTCTCTCAACAATAATAACATAATTGGATCATATAACTATCCCTCAACATGCAACAAAGAGTCACTCCAAAGTCACTAATAGCGGAGAACAAACGAAGAGATTATGGTAGGGTACGAAACCACCTCAAAGTTATCCTTTCTGATCGATCTATTCAAGAGTCCATAGTAAAATAACACAAAGCTATTCTTTCCGTTCGATCTATCATAGAGTTCGTACTAGAATAACACCTTAAGACACGAATCAACCAAAACCCTAATGTCACCTAGATACTCCAATGTCACCTCAAGTATCCGTGGGTATGATTATAGGGATAATTGATTTTATACCCCTAGTTGGGTCACACTCGGCATGTTTACCCCTAGTTTTCGAGAACCCTCGGTTTTTCCCAAGACTGTTTGCTCTGCTTATGGTTTTGCCCTTCCGTCACGTTTCCATCCAGTTAGTGTCGTTTGACCGTGTGTTGACCGTCTATGGAATTTTCATTGGACTTATTTGCCCCTGCTTCCCCCCTCTCTCACCAGACACTTCCAAGCGGGACCCATCACTCAAAAAACATCCCTCTGTCTTCTCACTAACATGTGGGACCCACAATGGACCAAATATCTCGAACAGACGCTGCCATGTTGTAAATAGAATATCAATTTTGTATTACCTTTTTTGCAACAATTAACACCACATAAACTAATTAAAACAGTAGTAATTAACACAAATCAGCACTTAAGGTCAGTCTCATCTTGAATAAAAATTAATCATCAATCCATAGTTGCCAGCTATACTACCTAATTACATTGCGTAAGTGTTGAAAAACGTTGGGTCAACGATTGAAAGGACGCCCGCTGTAGGACGAGGATGAGCTCGCCGGAGCCAAAGGAATCGGCGCCGGAGCTCGCTGGAGCCAACGGAATCGGCGCCGGAGCTCGCCAAATACTCCTGGCCCATGCTTCCCCATGACGGGCATTTGACCACCGCCATTGCAGCATGGAAGGAGGCCCGGGGGAGGCGTGCACCACCTCCTGCACCATCTCTGCCAACCACGCATCCTCGACCACCGCTTATATTGGCCACCGACGAGATCTGTGGCTCCACCACTGACCGGAACCCCGTTGGCCTTCTGCGGGGCGCTTTGGATCTGGGCCAGCGGGGGGCATCGGTGTTGGCTGGCCCATGTTGGTGTGGACGAGGGTCAACGAGGACGCAGCCGTTGTAGTTCTTGCCTCGCACATTGCAGCACCGGATTGAACGGGGCTCGCGACGGCACAGCTCATCACCAGATCCATGTGGATGTCAATGGTAAATGGATCGAGAGATGGACCTCCATGGGCGGCGGCATGGTGTCTTTGGTGTTGCTCCCTACTCCTGTCGGGGAAGAGAAAAGAGGAGGGTGAGAGAGACAGAGAGAATCGAGAGACAAAGGGATTGGAAAGGAGGAGAGGAAGGAGCACGGGCAGGGCGGTGCTCGCGCCCAGCCCCAATGGCCGGCCATGGAGATGAGGCGGGTCGAGGCAGTATTCCTCCTGCGGGTGCTCGAGCCTAACCCCGATGGGATCCATGGCTCCACTACCAGTGGGACCTCCGCTGGCCCTCCCTTCGCTGGCCATGGATGGGATCTGTGGCTGCAGTGCCGACAGGATTTGAGAGAGAGGGGGAGGGGATCTGGGACTAGGGTTTAACCGACGGGAGAGAACTAAAAGGGAACATGAGATGGTTTTATGAGTGATGGGTCCCACTTGGCAGTGTCTTGCTAGAGGGTGAAGAAGCAGGGGCAAAATGGTCTAATGAAAAGTCCATAGACGGTCAACACGCGGTCAAACGGCACTAACTGGACGGAACCGTGACGGAAGGGCAAAACAATAAGAAGATCAAAGTGGCTTGGGCAAGACCGAGTGTTTTTGGAAAATAGGGGCAAAACTGCCGAGTGGGACTCAACTAAGGGCACAGAAATAATTGCCCCATGATTATACGATATGCATCACACAATCTCAGATTCATCTATTCAACCAACACAAAGAATTTCAAAGAGTGCCCCAAAGTTTCTACCGGAGAGTCAAGACGAAAACGTGTGCCAACCCCTATGCATAAGTTCACGAGGTCATGGAACTCGCAAGTTGATCACCAAAACATACATCAAGTGGATCACATGATATCCCATTGTCACCATAGATAAGCACGTGCAAGACATACATCAAGTGTTCTCAAATCCTTAAAGACTCAATCCGATAAGATAACTTCAAAGGGAAAACTCAATCCATCACAAGAGAGTAGAGGGGGAGAAACATCATAAGATCCAACTATAATAGCAAAGCTCACGATACATCAAGATCGTACCACCTTAAGAACACGAGAGAGAGAGAGAGACAGAGAGAGAGAGGCCAAACACATAGCTACTGGTACATACCCTCAGCCCCGAGGGTGAACTACTCCCTCCTCGTCATGGAGAGCGCCGAGATAATGAAGATGGCCACCGGAGAGGGATTCCCCCTTCGGCAGGGTGCTGGAACGGGTCTAGATTGGTTTTCGGTGGCTACGGAGGATTCTGGCGGCGGAACTCCCGATCTATTCTGCTCTCCTATGTTTTTAGGGTATATGGATATATATATAGGCGAAAGAAGTCGGTCAGGGGAGCCACGAGGGGCCCATGAGGGTGGGGGTGCGCCTCCCTGCCTCATGGCCACCTCGAAGCTTCCCTGACGTCTACTCCAAGTCTCCTGGATTGCTTCCGTTCCAAAAATAACTCTCCCAAAGGTTTCATTCCGTTTGGACTCCGTTTGATATTCCTTTTCTACGAAACACTGAAATAGGCAAAAAAACAACAATTTGGGCTGGGCCTCCGGTTAATAGGTTAGTCCCAAAAATCTATACTATTAAAGGGAATAGGTATTCTTGGTTTGGTTTAGTCCTTTATGTTTGGTTTACACACGTTAAGCGATCTGGGCCAGTTACTTGTATGTTGATGGGCCTTTTATGGTTTAGTCCTTTATGTTTGGTTTACACACGTTAAGCGATCTGGGCCAGTTACTTGTATGTTGATGGGCCTTTTATGGTTTAGTCCTTTATGTTTGGTATACTATTAAAGGGCCAGTTACTTGTATGTTGATGGGCCTTTTATGGTTTAGTCCTTTATGTTTGGTTTACACACGTTAAGCGATCTGGGCCAGTTACTTGTATGTTGATGGGCCTTTTATGGTTTAGTCCTTTATGTTTGGTATACTATTAAAGGGAATAGGTATTCTTGGTTTGGTTTAGTCCTTTATGTTTGGTTTACACACGTTAAGCGATCTGGGCCAGTTACTTGTATGTTGATGGGCCTTTTATGGGCTTTCATATAGAGATCGCGAAAAATAATTGGGTCAAAATAAATCAACATTGTGGGAATTGAACACAAGACCTCCTGTCTATCTCTTAGATGTAACAACCAAAGACTTATGCACCTTTCATATTTACTAATCCTAACTCACTCTAAATATACGAGTGGCAGTCATCATGTTTGTTTATTTATTTTGCGAGAAAAGGAGTTAATATTAAAACGGCCAAATTACTGAAAGATCCACACAAAAAGGAAATTACAACCAAGCCCCTCTGCAACCCGACTACGCCGGCGCCATGGACGAGCCGGTGACGCGCCATTCGCCGCTGCTCGCTGACGCCTTGGATCGAAGCAGCCCCTGGGCGAAACGGGGAGTCTCCAATCAACGGTCCCTGAGGACCTACACCCATGGTCGTCGTTGTCGCACCGCCCAACATCGCCTTCCTTCTCTAGATCTTCAACCGCAAGAATCTCCATCCCTCGATCTCCGGCACGGGGAACCGTGCACGGCCTCTCTACCGAGCAACGAGCACGAAGAAAGGAGCTGATCCACCGCAGAGCTCCACCGGAACTTCGCCGTCGAAGGGGAGACCAACACCTGCAAAAAGTTGATCCAGTCGCACCGCCGCCTCCACGACGCCACCGGCTGGCTCCCTAGGCACTCCTACACTATGTACACGCTGCAAATCGGGCCTCCCCGTCCTCCCGCCGCCGGAGCATCCGGCGGAGGGCGAGGGAGCCGCCAATTCGGCAACGGTGAGGTGGAGAACCCGGGGTTCGCACAAATCGCCCTTCGTTCCTGTAGATGGGGAAGGGTGAGGTCCAAGGCTCATGTTTAGGGAGAGCTAATTAAGCGAATGAGCTAATAAAGAAAGGATTGTGGGCTTAAATATAATATTTAAACGAATGTGGCTAATTAAAGAAAGGATTATGGGTAAATCGGTGGAATAACTATTAGAAAGATTGTGGTCTTAATAAATTCTACATGAAGGATTTGAGGTAAAAAGGTAGGATAATTAAAAGAAAGGATCTATAGGCCTTAATGTGTTGGGGCTACTAAATTAGAAAAGGAAGGATTTGATTCTCGACTAAAACGGGTGAGTACTTCATGGTAATTAATGAAAGAATCATACTTAAATGCCATTAAAAATGATGTATGTAAATGAAATCAGTGGGACATTATGCCCCGCAAAGAAAATATGAACACAACTAAATTGCGACGTATTTTTTTATGTTCATTTTGTAGAAGGACGATGCTGCGTTGCGACATGTTCTTCATAATGAATCCGATGTTGTGGGACATTATGCTTGTGCAAAAAAAATTCTCCGTTGCAACGCACGGACATATGTGCTAGTAATATAAAAGTGTAAAATAAAACCCATTAACATCCAAAACAGATAATATAATAGCATGGAACTATCAAAAATTATAGATACGTTGGAGACGTATCACCCGCCGCTCTGATTGGCTGCATGCGCCTCCTCCCATGCAGCGGCCACCATGGTCTCGTACTGCTCATGTCGCGTCCACGCCGCCTCGTACATAAATGGCCTCTGGCCATGCATGGATTTGTCCCCCGCCGACATCAGTGCTTTAATGATCAGTGCCTGGTGGTCCGATTCTTCCGTCATCACGTGTATCACTTCGGTTGCCGGGAAGAGCTGAGCAAAACCTCCGTTGCAGGTCGCACAATCCAGCCAAACTTGAATGTTATCTGCACCATATCTCTTATTGTCCCAGGTAAACGGGTAATCGAAGAAGCCGAGATCTGCCAACCCGCAGTCGGTCAGGCAGTCCTCAAAAGCTTCCATCTGTCCTCTACTCCTCGGGTTACCACCTTGTTGCTCGTTCTGGCGAAGGGCCTCATTGAAGTCACCCGTGAATAGCCATGGGAGTTTGTCCTGGGCACGGAGATAGCGTATTGCCTCCCGCGTCTTCGTTCTTTTATCAACGCATGGCTCTCCATAGATTCCAGTGAACCTAAAAGAGGCACCGTCACACGCAATAGCCGCATCAATGTAATACTGGCACCACGGCCTAACTGTAACATCAATATGGTCCCTCCACCATAGTGCTAAGCCTCCACTCTTGCCTTTGCAATCCATCGCTACCCCTTTGGTAAACCCCAAACTCCACTTGAGTCTATCCATCGCTCCGGATCTCTTCTTTGTTTCTGATAAGAACACCACCTCTGGGTTGTATGACCTAATCAGGTCTCGAAGCTCGCCAACTGCCGAGTCCAACCCCAAGCCTTGACAGTTCCAGGCAAGGATAATCATTGCTCCCAGCGGCCCCGCTCCATGGCAGGGTCCGCCGATATCTTGTCATTCTCTTGAATACGATCAAAAACAGAGGATGTCTTCTGTCTAGTGTCGTGGACAAATGATTCATACCCCTCTTGCCTGTCCCCATCCCCTTTTGGTACCCACATCTGTCTCGGCCTTCTTTTCCTCGAGTTTGGTGTGCCTTGAGGGCTATTTCCCCTCCTCCTCCTCTCATCATAATCCTGCCGAGGCTTACGAACATAGAAACCCCTCTTTCTCTCCTGAGGGAAGTGAGGGTGGTAACTGTGCCTGGTCTCACCACCTCTGCTCGTTGAACCCCGCTCCCATTGGCTTCTCGCCTCATACTGCTTGCGCTTGTACTTCCTCTGCCACTGTTGCACCTTGAGCTGCTCCCTGAGATCCCTCTCTTTCTTCCTCTCTATTTCATGTCTCAGATCTCTTTCCCCCGGCCAGCCTCCCCTATTCTTCTCCTTGCTTGGGGAGATAACAACCCCTTGCTCTCGCCAGTTGTGCCCACCAGTGCGGGCATCCCCCGGACGATCAAACTCGGCATTTAGTTTGTGCTTTACAGGGGCATCCCTAGCGCGAGCATGGCTGTTCTGCTCTTTGTTGTTACCATCAGATTGTGAGCTCATAAAGCTACTGGCGCTAGCATTGTTATTCTTCACTCCTTTCACCTCATTCTTGGAGCCAGTGCTCCTCCTCGATGAGGCTCTTAGCCAGCCGCCCCATTGTGCTGCTTTGTCAACAGGAGGGACACAATGCCCGTTTTCATGCACCAAACGCCCACACTCAAAGCAGAAGTGTGGGATTTTTTCATAGTAGAAGTCATACCAAGTGCCCAACATATCCTCCTGTGAGTTTTTGAGGAAGAAACCCCGGACTAGAGGCTCAAAGAGCGGGATCCTTGCTCTAACTCGCAGCTGGTTCCCTCGAGCCATACCATCCTTGTCGACCTTCACTTTAACAACTTCGCCTAGCCAATTTCCCAGTGCTTTCCCAAATGCATTCGTTCTCTTGCCTGGTGGGAGATCCGTGATTTTGACCCACACATCTATCCTGTCAAAGACCATCTCTGATGGCCTGACATTGCTCTCATACTCCTTCAAAGCCAGGACATTGAAGTCATATTGCCATGGTCCATTATTCATTGCATGCCTCCAATCCCCTTTGGTCCCAAAGTGAACAACGAAGACGCTGTCGCCCATATCCTGGAACCGTGCCTCGTGGTGAAGACCCCAAGTCCTCTGCATCGTTTTCTTGAGCACTGTCTTGTTCAGCGGTCGCGGGGAGAACGCTTTCCCCACCGCCGACCACTTCATGTTCTTGGGCAAGATCTGATCTGGTTCCTTGAAGACGAAACCCTCCGCCTCCTTATCCAACAACACCATCTCTCCCATCCTCGCTGAGAGGCTCGCGGCAGGATCCGGCATCTTACACGTGATCGGGGATCTTGAAGAGCCCCTACTCGTTGCTTTCCCCGGGGTCGCTGTCGCCGCCGGGGTTGCCTTCGTCGCCGGGATCTCCGCCGAGTGCACCGTCACCTTCTCCGCCATGGCACCGCTCCGTAGAGGAGAGAGGTTATACCAGTCCGCGTCGAGGGAGACGCAGTCGCCGCCCCAGACACCATCGTAATCTCACCACCCCCATCACCAAAACCCTAACCCTAACCCTAACGCCGTCAGGAGATCGCCTCGCAATCGCCTACCAGTCGCCCCTTAGCGTTTCGTATGTGGTGGACCCGTGCGTTCGCCCTCCCTGCCTGACACAAGGGATACACAATGAAATCTTGATAAATCATTGTTCACGCCTCCAGTGTGTGACAAGTGATGGGCGAAGATGATTGCCGAAGATTCAAACAGGTATGCTAATGTACTCTACTCACGCAACCAGACAGCCCAACCCTTAATCACGGGAAATCAGCTAGAGTATGTCCGTTGAGTGTAAGCTAGAGTATTATGGTGGTCGATGATTACCCTGCACAAAGATTACATATATATTTGATCTATCATAGTGCTTTTTTTTACGGGATCTAGCATAGGGCCTTACTTCTGCTTCACTCAAAAGAACGTGTACAAGTTTGGATTAAGAAAAAAAGGCATCGATTGGATTGACATAAGTCACAAGGCTACGCGAATATTTTTCACAAATTAGTTGTAGTACTCCGTGTCTTTCTTGTCGCTGAATGAATAAAATTGAGATACTGAACGGGGAGAATTGATTGTTTTTTCTTCTATACTATAGTCCGTGAAGGATGAATAAATTGCAGTTTCAACTACGTTTTCGCGGGGGTGCGATGAGCGACGACGATGGTGTGAAAATTGGCCTTGGAGTAGACAATATTGGCATGCACGGCACCTTCCCGAAGTCTAAAGATGACACAAAGCATCCACGCCGGAGTATAATACTCGTACTACTCGTGTCGCGGTGGAGCAGAACAAATCGTGGTTAGCGCCGTGGGGGTCGTCGGGCAGGCTTGTCGTTTGCTGTTGCGAAGATTCGAAGACAAGACTGGTCGCTCCCACGCACCGTGAGTACAATACTGTATGGAGCCTAGCACAACTAGCACTCTACAAGAAAGCTTTGACCAGCACATGCGCTCCTCCTACCGAAATGTCTGTCCCACGAAGAAATCCGTGTACAAGTCCGTCCATCCTCCAACTTCCAAGGACGCTGTCACAAGTCCATCCTCCGATCATGGAGTAGTAGAGTACGTGAGATGAAACGACACTACTCCAACGGCCCGGTAGCGCTGGCCCGAGCTAGGCTGGGTTGTATAGCGCCGGCGTCGTGTTTGCAACGCACGGCAAGCGGGCGGAGCATCCCAGATTTCGCCGTGCCCTTGCCGTGCGGCGGCGGCAACGAATGGTAGTACCGCACTATGCCTATCGTAGCGGTGCTTCATTTACACTTCAGCCGGCGAGGCTTATTTATGACGGCTCGGGGGACGATGGCAGGCGCCGGTGGCCGCATTTATTATGGCTCTGCGTCTATGGCTCGGGGCGCTCTGCCTACCACGTGCTGCATGCCTGCATGCATGCGCCCGCCTCGCCATCGCCATGCCTGGAATCTCGACGGACGCAGGCCTCGCCTGATACCGGTGCCGGCGATGGAATCTGCTCGCCCTGTTCTCGCGTGCCGCCGTCCGCAGCTTCCATCGCCGTGTAAGGAGCACTGTTGCCGGCGTGGCGGGACAGTGTAGTAGTGCTATATGGACAGTGCGATTGAATGCCGTGGCCGTGGCCCGTGGCCCGTGGAGAAAAGTCGCGAGCCGGCAGTGCGTGGCGTGGCGTCCGTCGAGCTGCGCGCGACGGTGCTGCTGCACTGGCACTGCGGCCTCGATGTGGCATCGACGTGCGCTCGTCGACGTGCGCAGAGGTCAGAGTGCGACTGTGCGAGCCCATGTGCCAAGAGCGCCGTCCCCGCCGGCATAACAAAGGACTGTCTCCCGTAATACTTATATTAAACCCACAGGCATGGTAGATTCTTGTCAAAACAGATTGTCAACCGTGGCAGGCAGTGGAACAGTGTTTGGAGCGCAGAGCCTGGGGTGTTCCTGCGTTTGATTTCTTTGTGTTTCGCGGGTATCCAGGTTCGGAGGAAAGTGTAGCGTACACATGTTTTTCTTAGGTCAATTCTAACCTATTCCTTAAAAATAGAAGAGTATTCCACGAGTAAATCTTTAGAGAGATAAATTTACTTCTTTAAATTTTGGCCAGATCTAGCCGATCTCCAACATGTAATGGAGTAATTTTTATTCAACGTTTTTCGTTGCTTCTTAATGTCATTGAACGATATTTTGATACATGGAATACATAATTCATCAATTATTGGCTAGAAACCAAAGAAAACAAGAACCATAATTAGACACTTTGATAGATATATCCAACTTTTATAATTGCTCTCATTGGTTGGATTAAAATTGCGAATTAACCTGTGGTTGGATAGTTAGATATATCCAACCAGTGGTATCCCCAAACCATCAGGGTTCAAGTCATGTTGCTCGCATTATTCCTGAATTTATTTCAGGACTTCCGACGATGTGCGTTCAGTGGGACGAGACGTTCCCGTCGACTACAAATGCATCTGTGGCAACTTCGTCAATCAGTCTCTGAGAGGTGCACATAGGGGTAAGGTGAGTGTATGTGCATCTACATGAGCGCTTGAGTCTGTACTGTGTTAAAAAAATGTTGGATTAATATTTTCTCTATGTATTCATTGTTGATTCTCTATATTGGCATCTCGAGCTTGCATACTTCTTTCTTCTTCGGTTCCGACGAATTCAATATCGCGTCACATCTGGGGAAGAGTGCACGAACATCTATCAATTTTCTCGCTATCAGTGAATTGATGTAATCTTCTTTTCAATACCAGAATTTGCATCCATCACACACAAATTTGAGCAAACAGTGAGCTACAAATTGCGTTGAATCCGATGAACAACCGAATCAAAAACTCGAACTCATCCCATCTTTTTTGCACTTGAAGAACACTCATCTGGGGTGTTCCGACGTGGTCAAAACTCAACGCACCAACTGTCGTGGGCAGTCATTGCACTCTATGACTGGCAACGACGAGAGCCGACGAGCTGCTGGGCTAGTGCTGAGCCGGATGACCGGGGGTGTCTTTGCCGGCGAACCGCAGACGAGTGAGATCCGAGTAGCTAGTGGAGGAGGCCATACCTGGCTGTGGTGCAGAGGCGTTGTCGGGGTTGTGCGGTTCGGTACCCGCCACAAAGAAGCAGTCGGCGGCGGCCGGATGCGTCAAATCCGATGGCGGCGGCAGCCGTAGATCTGCTGATTCTGCGTGTCGACGGCGCTAGAGAGACTCAAATCTGGGTGGGCGAGGACCGCGGCTGGCCCTACGAAGCGTCCGCGGTGGCGGGTGGTGGTCGGCGGGAGGTGGGAAGGATGGCGCAGACGCAAATGCGGCGCGCGAGAGGGATGGGTTAAGCAGCGGGGGAGGGTTTTCTTCGTCCAAGCGGTAGCGGCCGAGTAAATGTAGGCTCTAGATAGGAGATGGAGTAAAAATTATCCTCCTCTATTTGGTTTAGGACTTCGATGTAACGCCCCGAGATCGATGCGCCAGGTGTCTTCCAGTTATTCGATGTTGTTGCATTGTCTTTCGCTTGCGTGTTGCATCTTGCCATGTCATCATGTGCATTGCATCATCATGTTTTCAAAACTTGCATCTGTCCGGGTCCCCCAGCTTTCTCTGTTGTCCGTTCTGAGCCCAGGCACACTCGCGCGCGCCCGCGGCACGTCCGAAATAGTATTTTATAAGTGGCCCAAAAATGTTCTCGGAATGGGATGGAAGTTGGCGTGTGGTGTTGTTATATTGTCAGTAGGCCGCCTGCCAAGTTCCGTCGCATGCAGAGTTCGTTTGATGGTCCAACGGATAACTATAGTGGCAATATAGCCGGTCATACGTCAGACGTTTTCGGTCTCCGGAAACAGTTGCCGGGCTGCACTCCTTCCCTCTCATCTCACCCCAACCTCCTCTTCACATCCCACCAACCCCCCTCCGACCGGAGCCATCGGATCGCGATCGGAGGGTCCGAAAACCCCCCTAAATCCCCCTAACCTAGTCGCTGTGTCTATATATAGACCTCTCCTTCCATTTTTGGGCAGCTACCTACCCCTCCTCCTAAATTTCCGCACCCCTAATCATCAGCCGCCGACACCTCCCACCTTCTCCTCCATTCCCGTGCCAGCCAGCTCCACTCCGCCACTTGGCGCGCCGCCGTTCGCCAGCTGTCGCCAGCGCCGGCGCCCCGGCCAACCGGGCACCGCCACATCACCCCTCAGCCTCCTCCACCCCGCGAGGCTGGCCCGAGCCCGCAACCGGCTCGCCCTAGGCCGGATCTGGGCCCGAGGCGCCTCTGCCCCAGCGCCCCGTCTTCCTCCCCACAGGAAAGAGCCCGAGCGCCTCCGCCTCATCGACCTCGCCACCTGTTGGGGATATTACTGCTGGGCGTAAACCGGCCTGTCTGGGCCGGGCCAACTTCATCAGTAGTTCCAGAAGTGATAAAGCCCAAGAAGGCAGATGAGGGCCTAAGGCCCGTAGCCGGTTCAAGACTTGTAGCTGTAAACCGGAATTTGTATATAAACTTGTATTGTAAGTTAGGAGAGACCAACCCGGATACGAATATCGACCAGTGTTGGGACTCTGTGAACCGACGGGTTTCACCCATGTATATAAGGGGACGACCCGGCAGCGGTTCGGGGACAACAGACAACAACTCGAGACATAGGCGAAGCTTGTTTGCTCCCTAGTCATCGAAACCCCATCAATTCCATCACAACTAGACGTAGGCTTTTACCTTCATCGAAGGGGCCGAACTAGTATAAACTCTCTTGCGTCCTTGTGTCCGCTTTAACCCCTTCAAGCTAACCTGTCGCGGTGGCTCCACGACTAAGTCCTTTCTCTAGGACATCTGCCGTGGGGCTATCGCATGATGGTTTCCGGTTCTTGGAGGGCCGCTTTGAAGGACTCGAGGGCTACGCTGTAGGCCGGATGACTAAGAGTCGTCGCGGCAAGCTCTACATCGACGACGCAGGCTGGGGCCCCGAGGCCGGCTCAATTGAGTACGGGTACCGGGTCCCCTTTGGTAGCATTCACGTTTTCATTGGCAAGATCGGCGAACCGGGCCCTGAGCCGGACATATGCACCGACCTCGTCGAGACGACTCAGCGTGCGCGATCTTCCCGAGTTAAACCGGCCATGAAGCGTGCCTTCGTAGGAGTCATCCATGGAGGAAGTTATGAGGACGGATCGGAATTTCGCGGCGCGACCGTCGTTTGTTCCGGTGACGAATCTTCGACCGGAGAAACCGAATCTCTTTATCAGCTACAAGATGGCCAGATTGGGAGCTGTTCCGATGGCGACAGTATTCTGGACCCCTCTGATCTGCCCAACCGGGTTGGAATATTCATGGCCGGAACACAAGCAGCGCTTCATTCTTCGACAGCTGCGGCAACGATCTCCGGTTCAACAGCGGCGACAGCTGCCGGGGCAGGAGGCCCTGTGCGCCCGCCGGCTCAGGTTCTATCAGAACTATTTGATGCATTGGCTGTGCTTATGGCGGAAGTTAATCCGCCGGATCAGGACGTTCACAACACGGAGATTGCAAAGGTAAAGGAACAGATCACCCAGGCCAAGGCGGATCTGGCGGCTGAGGACACCAGGATGGCCGCAACCGCTTTAGACGCACAGGCCTACAGGCTTATGTTGGACCAGAGCGCGTCGCATGAAGTCATGAGGAGGAAGCACCGATCCCGCTTACCTCCGGTTTTTGAGGCCAGAGACCTTTTCAAAACTCCAGGACCAAGAGCCGGCAATCCGCTGGAGGGAAACCGGGTAGAAGCCCCTGGGACTGGTGCGCCGGTTCAGCCTCGTCAGATGGACCCGCCTCATCAAAACACCGTTATACCTCAGGCTGCTTTAACACCTCCGGGTCACTACTCCAACCCAATGGAGAATCTTATTGCCGCCGCTGCACGGCTGGAGGCAATTCCAATTGAAGGTGACTCGCCGCAGGCAGTAGAGACGTGACGGGTCAAGGAACTTCTGAGGACAGCTTTGGCCCAACAGGAAGCGTACTCATACAGTCGCGACCGGATCCACTCGACCCCCCGTCCAAGCCGGAGCTATAGCAGACATATGGATGAACCAGCAGTGTCGAGTAATGAACGACGTGGAGCACCCTGTGACAACAACCCGGCGGGTGGTGCTGATAACGCTCAGGGAGTAGTGGACCGGGCCCGCGCGCGCAGGGAGGCCGAGTTAGCCACACAGCATCAGGCTCGGCAGCTCACGCCGGTTCGTCCAACCTTGACTGAACCTGGTGTTACTTCTAGTTCTGTAAGTGCATCTAGTGCCACCCCTAGTTGGTTTTGGAGTATTGACGACAAACCTAGTTGAGGGACTAATGTGTTTGTGAGAATTGCAGGATAACACAGGTAGAAGTCCCTCATTGATTCGGTTTTACTACCAGAGATGACCCCTAAAAACGTATGAAGACATTGAAGCCAAAGGTGGTATATGAAGATATTCTGGCGGTATATGAAGATATTCACATTGAAGACTATGACAAAAGAAGACACGTTATGAAGCCTATGGAGCTCGAAGACTTAGATCTTTCGTAGTTCTTTTTCTTTTGTATTGAGTCATAGGAACCACCGTACTGTTAAGTGGGGTTCAGGAGAACCAGTCAGAATGACTGAAGTGATGCCTAAACCAAAAACCTATGTCTTCGAGTGAAGACAATGAGAGCGAATCTTGTCCAGAGCCGGACAAGTCAGCTTTGCTTGCAGCCCAAGTAAAGTTGCCATGAGAGTTTGAAATCTGACCGTTGAGACACATGTCAGTTCCTTAGTGACCCGGGGTCATTTCGGACAAATCAGGTCGGGTTGCCAAGTGGCTATAAATAGCCCACCCCCTACAACCATAAATGGCTGGCTGCTCAGATTTCAGTGCACGGCTTTTGTCGTTTGAGAGCAACCCACCTCGAAGCCTTTGAGAGAAAATTCCTAGCGAGGAGAAAAGCCCTAACCACCCAGAGCCAGAGAACATTGGGCATCACTTAAGTCTTCTTGTCTGTGTGATCTGAAGACTTATTACACTTGAGGACTGTGAATCCTCCAGACGGTTAGGCGTCGCGTTCAGAGCATCCAAGAGACATTGTGGATTGCCAGTGAACGAAGTCTGTGAAGGTTTGGGAGTCTACCTTGAAGACTTACCAGAGTGATTGGGCGAGGACTATGTGACCTTAGCTCAAGGAGAATATGGTGAGGACTTGGTGTCCTGAGCTGCGTGTTCAGGACTGGGTGTCCGGGACTGTGTGTCCTAAGGTTTGAATACCTAGCCGCTCCAACCAGACGTACAGCTGTCACAGCAACTGGAACTGGTCCAACACATCATTGTCTTCAACGAGTCACCGGTTTCATCTTCACTTCCTTTTTCTTACTGTTACTCATTGTGAAGCCATTGCATGCTTGCTCTATCTTTTGTCTTCACAACGTGAATGTATGATCTGTTTGGCTTCATAACTTCATAACTTCTTCCTACCTGACTGATCCTTATTACACTGCAGCTGTTTGTCATTGTGCTTTCACTCTATTGAATACTTGACCATGGCTTGCCTAGTGTAATCTAACTTCCGCTGCATAGTAATAGGCATAATCTTCGCTGTTTGTCTTCATAACTCCCACGTTTTGAAGACTTTCATAAAAATCGCCTATTCACCCCCCTCTAGTCGATATAACGCACTTTCAATTGGTATCAGAGCAAGGTGCTCCCTTGTTCTGTGTGATTCGGTTTAACCACCTGGAGTTTTAGCTATGTCGACTGCAGGGATAATCAAAGTCTCCGCTGCGTGCCCCGTCTTCGATGGAACTGAATATCCCTACTGGAAGAATAAGATGCGCATGCATCTTGAAGCCATTGACGTCGACCTATGGTATGTCGTCGAGAACGGCGTTCCCAAGGCTGGAGAAGGTGTCACTGCTGCTGATGTCAAGAAGTTCACTCAACTGGACTCTACTGCCAAAAATATCATCTGTGGTCATCTGACAAAAGGACAGTATGGCCGTGTGAGTGCCTTGAAGACATCCAAGCTGGTCTGGGACTGGCTCTCCAAGGTCAATGAAGGCATCTCAACCCAGAGAGATCAAAGAATCAGTGTTCTTCGCAACCTCTTCAACCGCTTCAAGCGAAATGACAATGAGAATGTCCAGCACACATTTGACCGGCTCACTGACATCACAAATGAGCTTCAAGCCCTCGGCGCCACTGAGATCACCAAACATGAAATCGTCAAGACGCTGCTGAGATCACTTGATAGTTCGTTTGACATCCTAGCCCTGATGATTCAAGAACGTCCTGATTTTAAGACACTCGATCCGTCTGACATACTTGAGAGGCTCAACACACATGAGTTTCAGCTTTCTGAGAAAAGATATATCTACGGTCCAAACTATGGGCGAACTCGTGCCTTGAAGGCAAAAGCTATTTCCTCATCCGAAGAAGAATCTGACAGCAGTTCTGATGATCCTGAAGATATTGGAAGGGAACTTGCAATGCTAGTGAAGAAGTTCCAAAAATTCACCAAGAAGAAAGGCTTCAGAAAATCTTCACGATCAAGCTCAAGGAATGATGAAGCTTCTGCTCATGACTACAAGAAGAAAACATGTCACAAGTGCAAGAAAACTGGACACTTCATCTCTGAGTGTCCACAGTGGGACAATGAGAACAGAAAGAAGAAGAAGAAATACTCAAAGTCTTCTTCCAAGTCTTCCTCAAAGTCTTCATCACACAAGAAGAGCTCATCTGGCAAGGCACGTGCGTTTGTTGGCAAGGAAATGGATTCAGAGGAGGAGTCCGCTTCTGAGGAGGCAGAGGTGGAGTCTGAGGAGGAGTCTGATTCTAGCATTGCGAGTCTGGCTACAGCATACGTCGCCAAGTCCATCTTCAACACTGAAGACAATGACTTCATCACCGACACCAATGCAAATGACAAGAACGACTCCACTCCTACCTACTGCTTCATGGCACGCGGTGCCAAGGTAAACACACGCACTACTCGCTATCAAACATCTAGTGACGATGACTCTGACTGTGATTCAAAACCCAGCTACAAAACACTTGCTAAAATTGCAACTGAACAACAGAAAGCTATGGAACATATTCAAAAACTGTTAGACAGAAGCGATGATCTGTTGGGTGCTGAAATGACTCGATCTGAATCCTTAATTGAAGACATAAAAAATCTTCATGTTAAGTATCAGGAACTTGAAGATCGTCTTGATACTCTCTCAACAACTCATGAAAATCTTTCCTATGATTATCTTCAAAGGAAGCAAGAACTTGAGAAGTTGAGAGCGGCTCATGAAGATCTTCAAAAGGAAAACGAGTCACTTCGCGCCGAACAGATCAGTTCCGCTCAGGAAGGATTTGAACCACCATGTCTTAAATGCATTGAGCGTGATAATGCTACTTCTGTTGCTGAATGTTCCACTGCTACTGCTGTTGCAATATCTTCAACTGTTGATGTGGTAACTAACCCCTCTGCTGAGGATACCACTGCTATTGCTGATGAGAATGCTAGGTTGAAGACATTGCTTGAAACAGGGATGTACAAAAGTCTTAAAGGACATCAGACATTATGTGATGTCCTCAAGAAGCAGATTCTGAACCGAAACCCTAGAAAAGAGGGTGTTGGGTTCGTAAGGAAAATAAATGCAGATGGCTCTTACTGGAAACCTGAGCAGTACCCCAAAACCACATGGGTTGCTGCAAAGGAACTTTCAGCAGATTCATCCAATTTGTCTGGCTTCACTTGTGCTAACCCCATTATCATTGATGAATCCTTTGATGCAAACTATAAACTGTTTAAGAATCAGAATGGTGAAGTGTTTGCCAGGTACATTGGTATTAACTGCAGGAATGGACCGCCTATGAAGAAGATCTGGGTTCCGAAAAAGTGTCTGGAAAATCTTCTTGTGAATGTCTTCATGACACCTCACTTGAAGAAGACAAACCTCAGACCAAAAGCTTCATAGGGTCCAAAGGCTTCATACAAACAGAGGACTCACCTGATTCACACTAATGCAAATGTTTTGCAGGGAAACCATACTCAGGCATATGAATATGAGAGCGGTTCATCGAACCGTCATGTTCATATGACCAAAAATTATTCTGCTTATTCCTATGAGTATTATTGTCCACCTGCAAGACTATTTGCTAAGGCTTCAAAGCCAAAATTCTCAGATGCTGCACTTAGACTTATTGCTTCTAAGCCACCCTTGAAGATGTGGGTGGTTAAGAAAGCTTAACTCTCTTTTGCGGGGAAAGGTCTCCAGCAGAAAAACAAAATCTTCTGACGCTATTGCTGGGGACCTTAAAAATCTTGTAGGGCGCAAGATAAAATGCCCGAATGGCATCATTATGTACTTCGTTCCTGAATCGCATGCTACTCTCCCTATTAGTCCTAATCTGGATCTAAGTTTTCATAAGCCACTGGTTCGTCAAATGTTTTTGCTTCAGAATTCTCTTCGTGAAGCCTATCCCCCTAACTGCACTGTAGGGTACGACACCAGCGTCTTCAAAGTCTTCAGAGTGGATTATTGACAGTGGATGTCCAAATCACATGACTGGCAAAAGAAGCCTTCTTATGGACTCAACCTTACGTCCATCCGACAAGAGCCACATCACATTTGCTGACACTGGTAAAAGTAAGGTATTGGGTCTAGGTAGAGTTGCAATCTCAAAGGATCAACACATGGATAAAGTCATGCTTGTTGAATCCCTTGGCTTCAACTTAATGTCTGTCTCAATGCTTTGCGATTTGAACATGATCGTAATGTTTGGAAAATATCGCTGCCTAGTACTAATGGAATCTGACAAGTCTCTAGTGTTTGAAGGGTATCGGAAAGATGATTTGTATGTGGTAGATTTCTCGGCAGGGCCACAACTTGCAGTATGTCTTCTTGCAAAAGCTTCAGAATGCTGGCTGGCATCGGAGGCTTGGGCATGCTGGCATGAGGAACCTCCACACCCTTGCGAAGAAGAAGCATGTCATAGGCATCGAGGGCGTCAAGTTCAAGAAAGATCACTTATGCGGTGCCTGTGAAGCAGGGAAGATGACAAGGGCAAAACATCCTTCGAAGACAATCATGACTACTACTCAACCCTTCGAACTGCTCCACATGGATCTTTTCGGTCCCACTCACTACTCAACTTTTACTACTACTGCTTGCCTCTATGGCTTCATCATTGTTGATGATTACTCTAGATATACTTGGGTGCACATAATCCTTTACAAGACTGAAGTGCAGGATGTCTTCAGACGCTTCGCCAATCGAGCTATGAACAATTTTGGCACCAAGATAAAGCACATCAGAAGTGACAATGGCACTGAATTCAAGAACACTGGCCTTGATACATATCTTGATACCTTGGGCATCACACATGAATTCTCAGCTCCGTACACGCCATAGCAGAATGGCGTTGTCGAACGCAAGAACAGAACACTCATTGAGATGGCCAGAACGATGCTAGATGAATACAAGACTCCAAGAAAATTCTGGACTGAAGCCATTGATACTGCATGTCATACAATCAATCGTGTTTATCTTCACAAGCTTCTGAACAAGACATCTTATGAACTCCTAACTAGCAAGAAGCCAAATGTCAGTTACTTCAGAGTATTTGGCTCAAGGTGCTGGATCAAGGACCCACACCACACCTCAAATTTTGCACCAAAAGCACATGAGGGCTTTATTCTTGGATATGGAAAGGATTCGCACTCCTACAGAGTCTTCAACCTCTTTCATTACAAAGTTGTTGAAACAGTGGATGTGCGGTTCGATGAGACAAATGGTTCACAAAGAGAGCAACTGCCAAATGTGCTAGATGAAGTTCCAGCCAGTGAATCAATCAAGCTTATGGGAACTGGAGAGATTATACCTTCTGAAGCTCATCCTGAAGAAGAACTTATCATCTCAGCACCTGATCAACATGAAGACAATGCTTAGCCTGAAGACATTCCGCCCAACAACAACACAAATCAGCAAGAGCAAAGTCTTCGCCCTGTACATCCTCGTGTTGCCAATGAAGTGCAGATTGACAGAATAATTGACAGCATCAATGCACCTGGTCCACTCACTCGTTCAAGGGCAACTCAACTAGCAAATTTCTATGGGCACTTTGCATTCGTCTCAATATCAGAACCCAAGAAATTTGAAGAAGCCTTCATGGAACCTGAATGGATTCAAGCTATGCAAGAAGAGCTTCAACAGTTTGAGTTGAATAATGTATGGGAACTGGTTAAGCGTCCTGATCCATGGAAGCACAACATAATAGGCACCAAATGGATATACTGCAATAAACAAGATGAGCATGGTCAAGTTGTCAGAAACAAAGCTCGTCTCGTTGCTCAAGGATATACTCAAGTGGAGGGCATTGACTTTGATGAAACATTTGCTCCTGTGGCTAGGCTTGAAGCCATACGCATACTGCTGGCCTATGCAAATCATCATAACATACTTCTATATCAAATGGATGTGAAAAGTGCCTTTCTCAATGGCAAGATTGAAGAAGAAGTGTATGTTGCACAACCGCCTGGCTTTGAAAATCCAAAACATCCTGACATGGTATACAAGCTCAACAAGGCACTGTATGGCCTCAAACAAGCCCCTAGGGCCTGGTATGACACACTCAAATACTTCTTGAAGAGCAAAGGCTTCATACCTGGTTCCCGGGATCCCACTATTTTCACGAAGACATATGATGGTGAACTGTTTGTGTGCCAAATATATGTGGATGACATTATCTTCGGCTGCACCAATCAGAAGTACAGTGAAGAGTTTGGATATATGATGCAAGAGCAGTATCAGATGTCCATGATGGGGGAGATGAAGTTCTTCCTTGGTCTTCAAATACGACAACAATGCAATGGCATCTTCATATCTCAAGAGAAGTATCTCAAAGATTGCCTGAAGAAGTTCGGTATGCAAGACTGCAAAGGCTTCACAACACCAATGCCAGCCAAACATCATCTAGGTCCTGACGACAATGGTAAAGAGTTCGATCAAAAGGTATACCGCTCCATGATTGGTTCTTTGCTTTATTTATGTGCATCTAGGCCAGATATTATGCTTAGTGTTTGCATGTGTGCTCGATTTCAAGCGGCACCAAAGGAGTCGCATCACTTAGCTGTGAAGCGAATTCTTCGATATTTGGCTCACACCCCAACTCTAGGATTATGGTATCAAAAGGGCTCAGAATTTGATTTGGTTGGATTTTCGGATGCTGATTATGCTGGTGACAAAGTTGATCGCAAGTCTACATCAGGCACATGTCACTTTCTGGGACGATCACTTGTATGTTGGTATTCAAAGAAGCAGAACTGTGTATCTCTCTCCACGGCTGAATCTGAATACATTGCTGCTGGATCTTGCTGCGCTCAGCTTCTGTGGATGAAGCAAACACTCAAGGACTATGACATTCATCTGAAGCAAGTACCACTTTACTGCGACAACGAAAGCGCCATCAAGATTGCCAACAACCCAGTTCAGCACTCGAAGACAAAGCACATTGAAATTCGTCATCACTTTCTCAGAGATCATGTTGTGAAGGAAGACATTGATATCATACACGTCAACACTGAAGAACAATTGGCAGATATCTTCACCAAGCCCTTGGATGAGAAGAGATTTTGCAAGTTACGGTGTGAGCTAAATATCTTGGAATCCTCAAATGTCCTGTGATCAGGCACACATCCTAACACTTATGCATATGATGACTTAGATGTGCAACGCACAAAGTAAAGTATATCTTCAATCAATGAAGACATACATTCTAAGTGTGAATACATTAATGTGGAATTTGACTTCGGAGCGCCACGATAATTGTGCGCCGTGTCTGGGTCTAATACTTCCTATACGGTGGGTAACGCCACCACCAAACGTTCTATTTTGAAGTGTTTCACTCATGGCGTTACCTTGCAATATCTTCACATTTGGTTTGGCTTCGAACTTAACATGTCTTCATGATTATCTTCACTACGTTGATTATAAAGATATATACATACTAGTGTTCTGTCCTCTACAACATTCACTTATAGCTATGTCTTCTTGGTTGAATCTTTTGAACTAAGTGAATGTGATCGGACCCTAATCTCTCTATGCTTTCTATCTCAAATTCTATCTCTCCAAGTCATATGCATTCTATTGAAACTGTCGAATGTCTTCACTGCGTCCTTGTCAGCAGAAGATATAGAGACAACCATAAAGTCCGTTTTCAATGCTCATTCCTCCACATAAAATCCGAAGAAGCAGGAACGACCGCCCGACAATCCAGGCGTGCGTGGGACGTGGAACAAACCCCAAACTTCCGCAAATTGGCCACGCGTTTCTCAGATGCGAATCTCCAGGGGCACCTGTGTAATAGCACAGTGCCGCCCCTGTGCCTATAAGTTCACACTTACCGCGGTCATTATCTCCTTCTTCCACCCTCGCACGAACACTAGCGCCACCGCTAGCTCTCGACGACGCCGGCGACGAAGTGCTTCACTGCCGCAACCTCTCCGACGCCGTCCTCACGCCGACCGCGGACATCGTTCTCTCCGCCATCGCCGTAGGTGTCTTCCATCGCCAAGTTAGGGCACGGAGGACTAAACTGCTCGGCATCATCTCCCACCTCCGTCTAGCAGTTCCAAGTGTGGTAAATAAAACTTCTTTTTACAGCCCCTTTTGATCTCTTGGTTCTGTCACTTTCTACCATAAGAAGTTTATCTCCACACAAGTTAGATCTCTCAATCTGCATCTCATAACATGCCTAGTATATTCACTTGTGCTTCATGAAGTAGTTAGATTCCTCACTTGTACTGATCTGTGGGTTCGTACAAATCTGGAACCAACTTCTTATCTATGAGTGAATGTCTTCGCACGATGAGGTCAATGTCTTCTAAACTGATTAATCTTTAAAACCTTCTGAGAGTGCATATGACCTCTTCCCCTTCCCTCGCACCTTAATGCTGTCACAGGTACATGTCCGTGGGAGAATCCTTCGGTTCTCATAGTCTACATTCATTTGCAGAATTCCTACAACATCACATAAATTCTCCTGAAGCCAGTTCCTGTTGGTCCAGCAAAAGAAAGCCTTTGAAGCCTTTGAAAGTTTTGAAGCCTTTCAAGTTAAAGTATATGGCTTCAGAAGCAGCAGCAAGGAAGGGGGGCAGACAGAGACGTGAAGGAACTTCCAAAGATCTGCCTGAAGACCTGGCAGAAATGTATAAAACAGATCCTGAAGAGAATTATGGGCAGCGCAAGACTCGAATCCAATGGATTCGACACTATTGGGCTGAACAATGGTTCAAATACCGCTTCGTCACCCAAGAGTATGCTGAGAAAAGTGCCATCAAGAAACCGTGGGGGGACATCATTTACAAGAATCTCATACCCAGGACCAGAGATGAAGCCATTGCTCAAGGCTTCTACCCATGCATGGTCCGAGGACCACAGCCTGATGATGCACATCCGTCGTCACTACTCTGGTGTCGTGACGACAATCTGTTCAAGCGCAACTTCCAGTTTGCCCAACAATCAGCGAAGCAGAACAAGAAGAAATTTGGGTTAGACTTCAACCCTGGTCCCTCCGCACCACGGGCAGATGGCACACGCGACGCCGAACCCAATATCATCGGTCCGTATGCCAATCTTGAGGGCCTCATCACCCGCATCTTAGTCCAAGGGACTGCCGTGAATGACCCTCCAGCTGATTCTGAGTCTGATGAAGCTCCTGCTGTACCGAAGCCAAAGCAATCAAAGAAGCCAAAAGCTTTAAAGCCGGCCCCTTCCTCAAAAATCTCAAGGGCGAAGCCATTGGCAACTGCACCTCCTGAAGACAGTGTGCAGTCTGAAGACGTATCCCGCGTCTCCAAGCCCCAGAAGGCCAAAGTGCCTCAGCCACACACCGGCAAAGAGCTCACAGCTGCTGCCATCCTGCGCAGCGAAGCCATAGATCTGTCAAGTGATGAAGATCTTGGAGATGACGCTCTAGAGCAGCTCATCAAAAGCAAAGAAGAAGCTGAAATCTTCAACAATTTGCCTCTCTTTGATGTCGCCATCATCCACAATTTCATCGACGAATGGTTTGCCTCACCAGACATCAGCTTCGAAGATCTGCAGCTGCCCGTTGGCCTCAGCGTCGCATTCCAAGGCGCTATTGCTTCAGAACTTGCTATTGCCTAGCGCATAGTTGAACTGAAGCAGAAAATTGATCATGAAAAGGCTCAATTCAAGAAGCATATGGCCAAGCTCAGCGTGCAAGAAGTGAAGAGCTTCAAGACCATGTTGCATGAACTTAAGGAAAACTTTCTGAAGAAGTGTGCAGAAGCTCAAGGTTCACGTGAGCGGATGAAGTCTCTGGCAGAAAGATGTGTGCAGGCCTACAATGAGGCTGAGAAGCGCAAGGCACTTGGGCGTCCTGGCATCGACCCCAAGATGGCCGCAAAGAAAAATAAGAAGACTGTTCCAGCTGAACCAGAGGCACCAAAGCAAGAAGCAGTTCCAATTGTCTTCCCAACTGCAACGACTGGCTCGAAGCCAAAGAGCCGGTCAACAGCTTCAGAGCTCAAGAAGACAAGAACTGCTGAGGCTGAAGCCAGGAAGAGGAAGAGCTCTGAAGCCTCTCCTACTGCCCCCAGCAAGAAGAAGAGAAAGATTAAGAAATCTCAGTCTGCTCCCACAGAGCCCTTGATAGTTGAACCTATTGCTATGGTGCACCCGAACGCAGAACGTCAACTGACGGTTCATGAGCCTGCTTCCACAGAGGCTCCTGAAGCTGAAAACATACCAGCAGCCGACCCCATTGCTGCTGAAGACATTGGTCATCAGGACAATGTACAAGATGATGCAGCCCTTCCTCAGTATGAACAAAGCGAGCTCATCAGCATTGGTCGTCCTCTGACGCCAATTGCACAAGATGCGTCATGGGCGGATCACCCTCAAGAGGAAGAAGACTTTGATGCCCAGCCCACTCCAACCCCACAAGCGTCGTCTGCGTTCCGCAGGCTTCGCAAAGGTCCAAGGCCTCAAGTCTATGCTGAAGACATTCCGGCTGCATCAGCCGAAGAAAATGAAGAAGTACCACAAGATCCCACTCCCCCGCTACACCAAGAAGCAGTTCTCCAGGAGAACGTGCTTGTGACTGACCCTCCAGCTAGTCAAGCGGAGGCTGAAAATGTTGAGGCTGCCACAACCAACACTGAAGCCAATGTGGAGCCCTCCCCACCAAAAGCTTCAGCAGACAGCGAAGCTACTGAACCAGACACTTCTGTTCCTGAGTCTGCTGCAGGTCCTCAATTTGATTACCATGTTGAGCACAGGCCTCATGTACAGAAGCCAGTCCCAAGGCTGCCAAGGTTCCCAGGTCCTGCATCAGCACCTGGCTCCTTTGACATCAATAGCTTCAAGGCAGACAATACGTTTTTCAACAGCTCCAAGAACCCCTATTCAAGGGAACGGATTTCATCAGATAGGTTCTGGAGCTATCCTCAGCGCAGCTACTATTCATGCATCCTATACAACCAAGGTCGCATCTTCCCGCACAAGCACCTTGATGTTGAAGCCATTGCTGGTCTGCCCTGCTTAGAGGAAGCGCTGGATTGCTTCAAGCAAGTGGGTCTGCTGCAGTTTATAACTGATGAGGAGCACTGGAATGAAGAGCTTCTGTTGCAATTCTATGCCACCCTATCAAGGGATACAACAGAGATCCGAAGACTTGGGCCCTGGAGTGGATGACCGGCAATGTCCATCACGAAGCCAATGCATTTGATATCATTGAGCTCACCGGCCTGCCCACTCCTGGCGAACTCTTCGAGGAAGGTTGTCCACTACACATTGAAGCTCTTGAGAGCATATTCCAGAGGCCTGAACCAAATATGAGTCAGATGCTCTCCATGATGAAGCCACTGCCTCTCGATGCTCCTTATCCAACAGAGTTCTTCGTTGAAGACTTTGAGTACCTGCCCAGAACAATCTATCACATTCTCCGGCGGACTCTCTGGCCTATTAAAGGGCACTCTCCAAATGCCAAGATTGAGGGTGCAATGAAGACTCTGATATTCTGTATCCTTCATGGCAAATGCTTCAACGCACAGGATTTCTTCATACGCCAACTCGCTGCATCAGGCTCAGATCTGTTTGGTTTAAAGTTCTATGCTCCTTGGGTAATGAGACTGATCAAGCTTCACTCTGTGATCTCATATCAGCCCTCAGCCCGCAACCATTGGATCTTCTTGCCAGATGTGGATACCTCTGTTGAAGCTATATATCCTGAGCCTGCCAAGCAACCGTTGAGTCTTCAGAATGCAGAACACCAGAGCTTCACTCAGAACGATGAAGGTGTTGAAGCCATCTCCAGGGTGTATCCTTTGGCTGGCACTACACGTGCGCCACACCCTGCTTCAACTGAAGCCACTGATAGTGCAACTGCTTCAAGACCAAGAAGCGCGCTCGTGTTCTCAATGACCGAGAGCTTCTTGTGGCCCTTCATCAAAAACAAGATAGGCATCACGACTGGCTAAAGCTTCAGATGAAAAGCCTCTTGGTGGATGTTAATCATCTTCGAAATCTTGCCACCAAGAATGCATTCGTCACTCATGAAACCTGTCGTCGTACATGGAAAGGGCTCTCAATGATGTGTACTGAAGCTGAACTTGAAGAGGATGGCTTCACTGAGCGATTCAAGTTTGACACCACACCTCCTAGAAGGGCTGTGATGCGCAACACACCATCACTTGAAGACTCTGAGTTTTCTTCATCTGCTGCCACAGTCACTGCCAGAATCATTGATGAAGAAGACGATGCTACATCACCGCCACCTGCTTCAGCACCTCCAAGCTCTTCTGCACCGCCAAACACCTCCAACGACCCTGCTGCTCCTGGGAATGAGTAGACACTCTATGTCTTCAAACCTTTTTGGTCCTTGCTGACAAAAGGGGGAGAAGCATATGGGTTGATAGTCTTCAAGCGGGTCCATATGGGCGGGTGCTTTATGTTTTGCTATATTTTGCTTCGTGCTTACAACTCTCGTTTTTGCTTCATTTGGCTCTTATGAGTTGTAACACTTAAACCAGATGGTCGTCTGCTACTTGTTTGCCACCCCGTTTTGCGAAGATAAATTCCGCATGTGCGACGATAAATTCCGCACTTAGCTCATTCTGCAGACATCCATTTTTCATTATGCATGTCATTATCTTCATATACTTTCACATGCATAGTGGATTGTCATCATAAGCTGAAGTGGATCTCCAAGTACAACCTGCCATGTGCATTTGCATTCCAAAAGCAAATTAACTTATATGCACATCTTCAGGGGGAGCCCTTGCAACTTATGAAGACAATTCCTTATCCTTTACAATTTCACAGACTACATTCCCTGTTGAAAACTTCAAGTAGTTTGTCATCAATCACCAAAAAGGGGGAGATTGTAAGTGCATCTAGTGCCACCCCTAGTTGGTTTTGGAGTATTGACGACAAACCTAGTTGAGGGACTAATATGTTTGTGAGAATTGCAGGATAACACAGGTAGAAGTCCCTCATTGATTCGGTTTTACTACCAGAGATGACCCCTAAAAACGTATGAAGACATTGAAGCCAAAGGTGGTATATGAAGATATTCACATTGAAGACTATGACAAAAGAAGACACGTTATGAAGCCTATGGAGCTCGAAGACTTAGATCTTTCGTAGTTCTTTTTCTTTTGTGTTGAGTCATAGGAACCACCGTACTGTTAAGTGGGGTTCAGGAGAACCAGTCAGAATGACTGAAGTGATGCCTAAACCAAAAACCTATGTCTTCGAGTGAAGACAATGAGAGCGAATCTTGTCCAGAGCCGGACAAGTCAGCTTTGCTTGTAGCCCAAGTAAAGTTGCCATGAGAGTTTGAAATCTGACCGTTGAGACACGTGTCAGTTCCTTAGTGACCCAGGGTCATTTCGGACAAATCAGGTCGGGTTGCCAAGTGGCTATAAATAGCCCACCCCCTACAACCATAAAGGTTGGCTTCTCAGATTTCAGTGCACGGCTTTTGTCGTTTGAGAGCAACCCACCTCGAAGCCTTTGAGAGAAAATTCCTAGCGAGGAGAAAAGCCCTAACCACCCAGAGCCAGAGAACATTGGGCATCACTCAAGTCTTCTTGTCTGTGTGATCTGAAGACTTATTACACTTGAGGACTGTGAATCCTCCAGACGGTTAGGCATCGCATTCAGAGCATCCAAGAGACATTGTGGATTGCCAGTGAACGAAGTCTGTGAAGGTTTGGGAGTCTACCTTGAAGACTTACCAGAGTGATTGGGCGAGGAATATGTGACCTTAGCTCAAGGAGAATACGGTGAGGACTTGGTGTCCTGAGCTGCGTGTTCAGGACTGGGTGTCCGGGACTGTGTGTCCTAAGGTTTAAATACCTAGCCGCTCCAACCAGACATACAATTGTCACAGCAACTGGAACTGGTCCAACACATCATTGTCTTCAACGAGTCACCGGCTTCATCTTCACTTCCACTCATTGTGAAGCCATTGCATGCTTGCTCTATCTTTTGTCTTCACAACGTGAATGTATGATCTGTTTGGCTTCATAACTTCATAACTTCTTCCTACCTGATCCTTATTACACTGCAGCTGTTTGTCATTGTGCTTTCACTCTATTGAGTACTTGACCATGGCTTGCCTAGTGTAATCTAACTTCCGCTGCATAGTAATAGGCAAAATCTTCGCTGTTTGTCTTCATAACTCCCACGTTTTGAAGACTTTCATAAAAATTGCCTATTCACCCCCCCTCTAGTCAATATAATGCACTTTCAAGTTCTTTGGGGGTGCCTTGCCTTATCCCCGCTTTACGCAATGTGCGCCTGCCCAAGGATTTCAAATGCCTGCGCAAGGTACCAAATTACATGGCGGATCAACCTCCGGAGACATGGGTGGAGAGCTATGAGATGGCCATGGAGATGCTTGATGTGGATGACGCGGCGTGTGCGAAATACTTCACCATGATGCTTGAAGGAACGACCCGTACTTGGTTAAAAAGCTTGCCGGCTAATTCTATTAGTTCATGGACCCAATTACGAGCCCGGTTTATCAGCAATTTCAAAGATACCTGTAAACAGCCTATGTCGATAGTGGACTTAGTTGCATGCGTCCAGGAGGAAGGAGAATCAACGACTCATTTGGTGCGCCGGGTTTCACAAGTGTTGCACTCCTCAGACCGCATCAACGCTGACACCGTAGTATTAACCCTAGAAGGCAACTGCCGGTTTGGGCCCCTGAAGCTGAAGTTGGGACGGATGAAGCGTCATTGCACCGACATGGGGACCCTCATGGCCGCTTTGGTGAAATATGCTGATTCTGATAGTACCAAGGATCCCGAATCTGATGATGACAAGACAGGGAAAGGGAAGAAGAACAGCAGCTCCAAAGGTCAGCAGCATCACTGGGCAGGCAATGGTGGAGGAGGCAAGCGTAAAGCGGATGGTAACATGGACTTTGTGGCTAATACCAACGCACAGGACAATGGCCAGCGATGCAAGGGTAGGCCGAAAAATCGTAATGGAGCACCCAACCCTAACCCAAACCGCCTAAACTATCTGCTAAGCCAGCCCTGTCCAAGACATGGGACGAAGGAGGCACCAGCAAACCACCTTTGGAAGGATTGCTTTATAATGCAGGAGTTCTAGAATTCTAATAATTTCCGGTATGATCACGAATCTGGCGGTGGCTGAGGATCTGGGCCGGGTTACGGTGGAGGAAGTTCCGGTTCAGGATTCAATGGTAATCCGAGCGGACATAATGGTCAAAATAGTCAGAACAACCAGGGTGGTTACAACCAACAGCAGCAACAGTCAGGTTACCAGAGCAACCCAAAGCAGTTGAGTAATGGGCAGTACCATGTTTTCACCACTAGCTTGGACAAGCGAGACCGGAAGGTTCAGAGGCGGGCGGTCAACTCTATTGAACCGGCCATACCCTGTTATCTACGTTGGTCTGAACAGCCAATCATATGGAGCAGAGAAGATCACCCTCCCCAGGTTGATAATCCGGGTCAGTTGGCTCTAGTGGTGGAGCCTCAGGTGGGAGGTTACAAGTTCACCAAGGTGCTCATGGATGGAGGGAGTAGCATTAACATCCTGTACTATGAGACCTTCCGTCGTATGGGACTAACAGATAAGAGTCTCAAACCGTCTAATACAGTATTCCACGGTGTAGTGCCTGGCAGATCAGCATATCCTGTTGGTAAGATAGCTCTGGAAGTGGCCTTTGGGGATGATCATGATTCCAAGTCGGAGACATTGACGTTTGAAGTGGTGAAAATCCGAAGTCCATATCATGCCCTGTTTGGGCGACCGACCTACGCCAAGTTTATGGCTCGGCCCTGTTATGTGTATTTGCAGCTCAAGATGCCGGGTCACAAGGGGACAATAACGGTTCACGGAAGCCGCAAAATCGCTTTGGAATGCGAGGAAGGAGATGCGGCTTATGCAGAGTCGGTTTGTGCCACCGAGGAGTTGAAGTACTATAAAGACAATGTTGATCCGGCGGACATGACTCCATTGAAGAAGCCAACTACGGAGCATGATCCGGCCCCGAAGTTCAAATCGGCAGCAGAAACTAAGCTTGTTGACTTCGTACCTGGCGATTCGTCCAAGCAGTTCAGCATCAGTGCCAACTTGGATCCGAAATAGGAAAGCGCGCTCATCGAGTTCATCCGTGAGAATCGGGACATTTTTGCATGGAAGCCCTCTGACATGCCAGGTGTACCGAGGCAACTCGCTGAGCACACACTTAATGTGGATCCTAAATATAAACCAGTGAAACAGTTCCTCCGCTGGTTTAATGAAGAAAGACGCAAGGCGATTGGAGAAGAGGTAGCCAGGCTCTTAGCAGCTGGCTTTATTGTTGAAGTTTTTCACCCTGAGTGGCTTGCCAATCCGGTGCTGGTCCTCAAGAAAAACGGCACCTAGCGCATGTGTGTGGATTACACAGATCTTAATAAGGCTTGTCCAGTAGATCCTTTTGCCCTCCCCCGTATTGATCAAATTATTGATGCTACGGCGGGTTGTGAGCGTTTAAGTTTTTTGGATGCGTATTCTGGCTATCATCAGATCAAAATGGCAGTTAAGGACCAGGAGAAGACAGCATTTATAACTCCCTTTGGAGCCTTCTGCTATGTGTCTATGCCCTTCGGGCTCAAGAGTGCCCAGGCAACTTATCAACGGTGTGTACAAAATTGTCTTCACAAGCAAATCAGCCGTAATGTACATGCTTACGTGGATGATATCGTGGTTAAGTCTAGGGAGAAGGAGACTTTGATTGCTGATTTGAAGGAAACCTTTGATAACCTGAGGACATACAAGATGATGCTTAATCCGGACAAGTGTGTCTTTGGTGTACCGGCGGGCAAGCTATTGGGTTTTCTGGTGTCCAACAGGGGAATTGAGGCTAATCCGGAGAAGATCACGGCCATCACCTCCCTGGCTAAGCCAAAGTGTATCAATGATGTTCAACGACTGGTCGGACGGATTGTAGCATTAAGCTGGTTTATCAGTCGTCTTGGTGAGAAGGCAATCCCTTTGTATCAGATGTTGAAAAAGACGGATCAGTTTGCCTGGAGTTCCGCCGCTGATGAAGCGTTTGAGGACTTAAAGTGGCAATTGGCCAATCCGCTGGTGCTCACCGCTCCCATTGACAAGGAGCCGTTGCTGCTATATGTTGCTGCCAATGCTCGGGCGGTCAGCGTGACTATTGTGGTGGAGCGAAAGGAGGCAGGCAAGGAGCATCCGGTTCAACGACCGGTCTATTATATCAGGGAGGTGCTAATCGAGTCCAAGCAAAGGTATCCGCATTGGCAGAAGCTGGTGTATGGAGTTTTTATGGCAAGCCAGAAGCTTAAACAATATTTCCAAGGGCACCCAATTACGGTGGTCAGTTCTGCACCTTTGGGAGATATCATCCAGAACCGGGAAGCAACTGTCCGGATTGCAAAGTGGGCCATAGAGTTGGGGCCGTACGGTTTGAAGTATGTGCCTCGGACAGCGGTTAAGTCTCAAGCACTTGTTGATTTCATCAATGATTGGACAGAAATGCAAGCACCTGAAGAAAAGCCGGATCACACGTATTGGACCATCCATTTTGATGGATCCAGGCAGTTGGAAGGCTCGGGGGCTGGAGTCGTATTAACTTCCCGACGAGGTGATAAGTTTTGTTATGTTCTCCGCTTAATGTTCCCTTGTACTAACAATGCAGCTGAGTATGAAGCCTTGCTCCATGGTCTCCGGATGGCTAAGGAGATGAATCTAAGTCGAGTTAAGTGCTTCGGTGACTTGGACCTTGTGGCTCAGCAAGTGTCTGGCACTTGGGACTCCAAGGACCCACTCATGGCAGCATATCGTCGGGAGGTGGATACTGTTGCAGGTTATTTCAAAGGCTATCAGGTGGACCACGTGGACCGGCGGAAAAGTGAAGCGGCGGACGCTTTAAGCCGGCTGGGCTCTCAGCGCAAACCGGTCCCGCCCAATGTTTTTCTGGATGTGCTGCACAACCCGTCGGTCAAGATTCCTGGTGAAGAGGATTTGGCTATTCCTGATCCGGAGGCTCAATTGGTGGCAGCTCTTCATGTTATTCCGGATTGGATGCTTCCTTATCTGGCGTACAAGAACCGGGGTGAGTTGCCAGAGGATGAGATTCTGGCCTGGCAAATAATCCGGCGATCCAAGTCCATGGCTATCATCAACGGCGAGTTGCATCATTGCAGTGTATCAGGAGCTTTTCAACGCTGTGTGTCTCCTGAAGAAGGCCGTGAAATTTTGCGTGAGATCCACGAAGGAGATTGTGGTCACCACGTCGGTTCAAAGTCTCTGGTGGCTAAAGCGTTTCGCCATGGCTTCTATTGGTTAACTGCTCATGCTGATGCGGAGGATCTGGTCAGACGATGTGATGGTTGCCAAAGGTTTTCAAGACGTGCTCATGTACCGGCTCAAGAATTGAGAATGATTCCAATTACTTGGCCGTTTGCGACTTGGGGGCTGGATATGGTTGGGCCTTTCAAAAGGTACAAAGATAAGAAGACCCACCTCCTAGTGGCGGTTGACAAGTTTACAAAGTGGGTGGAGGCAGAACCTGTTAGCAAGTGTGATGCGGCCACGGCGGTTCAGTTCATCAAAAAGGTGATTTTCCAGTTTGGCTTTCCGCACAGTATTATCACAGATAATGGTACCAATTTGTCCAAAGGTGCTATGAAGGAGTTCTGCGAACGGGAGCACATCCGGCTCGACGTTTCATCAGTGGCACATCCACAGTCCAATGGTCAAGTAGAAAGAGCTAATCAAGAGATCTTGAGAGGCATCAAGCCCCGGCTCATGGTTCCTTTGCAGAGAACGCCGAGTTGTTGGGTAGAAGAATTACCATCTGTGTTATGGAGCATCAATACAACACCCAATAGATCAACAGGATATACACCGTTCTTCATGGTTTATGGAGCGGAGGCGGTTCTCCCCAGTGATATCCGTCATGATTCACCTCGTGTGACGGCTTACATTGAAGCGGACAATGAGACAGCACGACAAGATGCTTTGGACCGGTTGGATGAAGAGCGTGACATCGCAGCCGCCCGATCGGCGATTTACCAGCAGGATCTTTGTCGTTATCACAGTCGCCGAGTCAGAACCAGAACCTTTCAGGAAGGAGATTTGGTGCTTCGGTTCATCCAATATCAGACCGATATGCATAAGCTATCCCCACCTTGGGAGGGGCCTTTCGTGGTCAGCAAGAATCTGCACAACGGGTCGTACTATCTGATCAATATTCGAGAGCATAAAGACTCACGCACATCAGAGGAGGAGACCAACAGGCCATGGAACATAGCTCATCTTCGGGCTTACTATACCTGAGCCATTGGCTATACTTGTGTACATATTATGACAATGTATATAGTATGATTAAATATAATAAACCGGAACCTCAGCTAAAGCGGGGTATCTGTTCTTTTACATCATGTGAGGTTACACGGAGTTGCTCTAAAGCGGCCTCCGGTTTACCCCTTGAGTTTGCTTTTTAAAAGCATCATATCACTTGGGGGTTTGGTCGTGTCCGAACCAATACCATGCCTCTTGATAGGTGAGAGCCACCAGATCACTTGGGGACTTGGTCATGTCTGAACCAGTCATGCCTCTTGATCGGCCTAAGGCCACAGAATCACTTGGGGGCTTGGTCGAACCCGAACCATGACCATGCCACTTGATCGGCATAAATGCCACGGTTTCATTTGGGGACCTGGCTGACTAGAACCATAGTTACACCTAACGGGAGCTTGGTTGTGTTCGGCCATGGTAACACCATCTGATCAGCTCAAATAAACCTTTTTTTGCAACAGTTTTGTCATTGCACTTGATTTACACTTGTCTTTGAAGGGGTTTTTTTGTTTTTTATTGCGTTTTTTTAAACCGACAAAGTTTTTTAACCAATCAATTGAACACAGTTCACGTCAATCCGGAGACTATTTGCCCGGTTTGGTCCTTGTTGTTAACATCCTCTTATGGAGTAACATGGCGTTTATTATAACCCGGCATGGTTTACCTGGTAAACCAGTGTCATATATGTACAGGAGCTGTTATCTCCTCCAACAGTGTGGGTTTGCAAAACTCCGCTTCAAGATTGGCCAAGCCAACTTCATGTTCAACGAGGGCAGGTATTATGTATCACAAAAATTTGGTCATATACTTCAGAATTTTTTGGATGTTTTGACTTCATATATGCAGACATCATATTCCGCCGGATGGTACAACCGCGGTGGCACTTGAAGAGTTTTTTATTGCAGAAGGTGCTTTGGAAAGTTCATCACCACAGGAAGAACAAATTATGCACGAAGGCATATCAACATCAAAAGTATCAGCTAGCTTATTACAAGGCAACACGGTGCCCATAATAATATCATTGTTTTTCGCCAAGGAGAGGCAGTTTCAAAACCGGATTCCGGTTCAAGCTTGGTCACCAGCTCGGCCTGATGGTTGTGGGTCACCCTGCGCCGCTTCAGCCTCCATTTCTCTACCCAGTGGCTGGAAATCAACAGTTGTCCAGTCGATTCCCATTAATGCTTGAAAAACAGCTTCATCGTGGATCAGCAATGACGGGTCAATATCAGGAGCGTAAGTGTGCTTACGGATTGGAGGGACAAGATTTTCCGACTCATGAATTGGGGCAGCTATTCGCTTGTTCTGATTATCATATTGAGCTTGATAACGAGACAAGTCTGCTTCTTCAGCCAGTTGATAAGCTAGCGGACGAACCTCCCGGTTTATGGCTCATTGATCCGCTTCACTAAATTCTGACCCATCTTGTTTCAAGCTGGGATAGCCCTGAGCCGCTTCAATAGGATCAAAATCCGGCACCCAGGCTTTTTCCCGCATTAAGGCATTGATCGCACCAGTTCGAGCAGCAGATTTCTTCAGCTCTTCAACCCAGGCGGGAAGCACCGATAGTTTCATGAGGGTATCTTGAATCAAAGTGGGTGCCGGTTTGTTGTGAGATGCGGTACAGATGATCCGCTGTGCGCCAGTATACAGCTGTTCGACCAACGTGTAGACGACTTTCAATTTTTTCCGCACATCTGAACCCAAGTGACCAGTGCGTGTCCCTGAAATATCATAAGGGTTAAACTGGCAGCTCTATAAGAAGGCCGAGTCAATTCAGAAGTCAAGCTGGCTTACCAAAGATAGCAGTGGTCATAGTATGCACGTGCCACTTTATACTGGTCAATTCATCCGCCACCGGTTTTAGTGCAGCCTCGGCATCCTCCACTCGTTTGATTAAAGTGGATTTTGTAGTGGCCCAATCCGCCTGTTTCTTCTTGAAGCTCTCCTTAAGCTGCTCCATGGCGCTTAAAGCGCTAGTTAATTCCTCTTTTGCTTTGGAGGTTCCAGCTTGTTGGGTTTTCAGGTTTTCTTGGAGGTCGGTGATTTGGTTTTCTTTCGTCTTCAGCTCAGCCTGCATGCAGACAATTATATGCTTCAACAAAACGGTACAAGGATTGAAGTGCCAACCACATAACAAGTTATGCACTTGGCACTTGGGGGCTAATGCATATTCGATCTTCATCTTTCAATTGCTTACAAAGTCCCAAGATCAATACAAGTATTCAACTTGGCACTTGGGGGCTAATGGCTATTTGCTCATATATATTCTGATGCGGCAATTTCAATTACTTAAAGTACCGGTTTAACTACGCTAAGTTGAACCGGCCCTTGGGGGCTACATCAGCGAATTTCAAAGCATCAAGATTTATATTAGTAAGTCCCGGTTTGAAAGAATATTACAAACCGGCCCTTAGGGGCTAGGAGAGTCAGCAAGAATGGAAACATACAAGCAGGAAGGAGCATGTGGAAGTTACCTCATATTTATCTTTCATCATATTAACCAGACCGACTTCATAGTCGCGACTGGTATACAACCGGTTCAGATAGCCGGAATGGATATCTTGGGTGTTCAGAGCAGCATAAGTCGTCAGATCAGTGTTCCACTTGCCTTTGCCAAAGGCAGCAAATTCTTCCTTGGCAGAATGTTTGGACAAAGCGACAGGATTGCTTGGCTCAGTATGGCCAGTGCTAGTAATGACAACCTCATCATCCTGGGTACCGCCGTTTGCACTGGAGCTGTTGGCTTGTCAGTAGGTTTTGCTGGACCGGTGGAGCTTTCAATCCGGATGGAGTCTGTGGGCTGATTGACAGGACCTGAGGCATCAGCAGGTCTCTCTTCAGCAATAAGATCGTCGTCTTGCTGCGGTGGATCGTTGGGTATATCCTCAGGAATAGCCGCTTTAAGATCGGGTGTCTTTCCTGGCTCAAGAACGACATCTTCTTCGACCGCTTTGTCCAGGCGGGCCTTCTTGCTTGGCCTAGGTTTGGCCCTAAAAAGAATAACAAAATCAAATGCAGCATATGTTCCAAGGCGATGTACTACAAATATCACAACAAGTGTAGCTTACCCAAGCACCGTTTTGAGCGGTGGCAGCTGAGTAGCCGATGACTCGCCAGAAGATGAGTGGGAAGTAACCTGGTAATCGGAGTCAGTTGGATTAAGAGGTTGATGAAAGCAGCCCGCTTTAGGACAAGCACTGACAAGCAAATTAGAGACCTCTGAATGGCATTTCTGAACCGGACTATTCAGTAAGCCGGCGGAGGTAACTACCTGGCCGCCGTGCCGGGTTGTGCGACGAGCTTCATGTTGTTGGGTCTTCATAAGAAATTTAGGATCCAGATAAGCAAGAGGATGAGAAAATTTAACTTTCTGGTTTGCCTGACGGATTTTTTGTGAAGGCAAAGTTTCTGAATCGGAAGAGAGAATAATTACCTCTGCAACATCCGCGTGGCTGGCTTCGGCATCATCCTGACAAATATCATCATCAATAAGACGCATGAAAAATAAACCAAGTGAGTCAAGCTCTACCTCAAAGTCTGGATTATCCACATCATCATCAGGGGCCAGATTAGAAGATGCCATGGTTCTTTTCCTGTGGGCAGTCTTCTTCACAGCTTTAGTCTTTTGCCGACTTACTCTTTCCGGTTTGTCTGGTTTTTCTGGTTTCTCATGTGGCAGTTTTTTGCTCCAAAACGGATCATTGCCCTGATTACATAGACACTGATATTAAACAATGACCAGACATATCAATAATAGATTCAGCAAAGAGAAAAATCAAAGTCTTACAGCTGGCGGTTTGTTGGTGGCACAGAAGGGAAGCAGGCCGGTTCTAGCGCAGACGTGCTCCGGTTCATTCAGCATCTTATTCACAGCCTCTGTGATTTCTTCATCGGAGAGCTGGATTTTTGAATGTCGCAGTGGGTCATCAACACTGTCAATACACTCGCACATCAAACCGGAGCGCTAACTAAGGGGCAGTATGCTCCATGATATCCAACAGCGAGCGAGATCAACCCCTGTTAAACCGTTGGCCATAAAGGCTCTGAGCTTTGACAGTTGGGGAGCATATTTGCTTCTCTCCTGGGCAGTCAATCTTTGAGGAAAAGGGTGTGTATTGCTAAGCCGCTCCGGACGAAAGCCAGGCAAGGGATTCTCACCAGCAGGGGAGGTGTCTTTGCAGTAGAACCATGTCTGATTCCACTCTTTGGGATGGCTGTGCAGCTTGGCGTGGGGGTATGTGACCTCTTTCCTTTTCTGAATCGCCACGCGACCCAACTCCATGTTAGAGCCATCAGTAAACTCAGTACGGCGGTTTAAATGGAAAAGGTCTCTGAACAATTCCACTGTGGGCTCCTCTTGAAAGAACACCTCACGGAGCACTTGGAAGTGACACATATTTGTAACAGAGTTGGGGCCAGTGTCTTGTGGATGGAGTTGGAAATCGGCTAAAACATCCCGGTAAAATTTAGAACCGGGCGGCTTAAAGCCCCGGGCTAAGTGATCTACGAAAACAACAATCTCTCCTTCTCGAGGTGTGGGAGGGCATTCTTTTCCAGGAGCCCTCCAATGGATGGTATCTTTGCTGCCTAAAGCGCCAATCAGGACTAAATCGTCCAGTTGAGCCTCTGTGACGCGAGAAGGAACCCAATTGCACTCATATACTTGCTTGGCCATGATGGAATCTACAAGGTAGAAGATCCCGATTCAAAAATGTATTTGATCAAGGTACGTTGGTATGTACACTGTTAAACCGGAGACAGAACTATCTGAACCGGAGTTTCATGAAGCAACCAACATCTGGCGGTTCAACAAGGGGACTAATGGCATATACCGGTTTGGAAATTTTTTCTATAAGGTTAAACCGCCTGATCTAAGCATTGAAAAACTGAGATTGCGGATGGACAAGTATGCAGAAACAGGTTTCACAAGATTTCTTTACAGCATTGGATCTGAAGCAAGTTCAGAAAAGAGATAAATACTTAGAGGTTCAAAAGGAGCAGTACCGAACCTATGAGCAAAGCGTTCATATAGATCTATGGTTTTGAGATGCATAAGTGAAGGCGAAGGTCAAACAACTATCATTGCACAGAATAAAGATTTGCGGATTCATCTAAAGATCTGTCGCATGAGCAAGAAGCAGACGATGAATACTGAAGAACTGTGAAACCCTAAAACAGATCTACGGGGGAAAGGATAGAAGGTTTACCGGAGCTGCGGAAGACGCGGAAGGTTGCCGCGATGCGATGGTGCGCCCAGGTTGATGCAACGGCCAAGGTTGAGGCAGAGGTCAATGGTGGCGGCGGAGCTCTGAAGTCGGGCGATGCGAGGAAGACGAAGCAGAAGGGGAAGAAGGGAAAGAGAAAGGAAATGACCCTTCGGTCTTATTTATAAGGCAAAAAGACATGTGTTAGGCGCGACAATCAAGGGGCCACGAAACGGAGCTGTCGCCTCGATTTCCGTGGATATATTAAATAAAGAAGCATATTGGATATCTTCGTTATGACAGGTGACGTCACTCTGGTTTACAGTAATCAGAGAAGATGACATCATGGCGATTTACCAATTTATGAGAAGACGTTGAAGAGGAAGTTTTTGTTAAAGGATTGACATGAACCCGTTCAAATCAATATGGGGCCTAATGTTGGGGATATTACTGCTGGGCGTAAACCGGCCTGTCTGGGCCGGGCCAACTTCATCAGTAGTTCTAGAAGTGATAAAGCCCAAGAAGGCAGATGAGGGCCTAAGGCCCGTAGCCGGTTCAAGACTTGTAGCTGTAAACCGAAATTTGTATATAAACTTGTACTGTAAGTTAGGAGAGACCAACCCGGATACGAATATCGACCGGTGTTGGGACTCTGTGAACCGACGGGTGTCACCCATGTATATAAGGGGACGACCCGGCGGCGGTTCGGGGACAACAGACAACAACTCGAGACATAGGCGAAGCTTGTTTGCTCCCTAGTCATCGAAACCCCATCAATTCCATCACAACTAGACGTAGGCTTTTACCTTCATCGAAGGGGCCGAACTAGTATAAACTCTCTTGCGTCCTTGTGTCCGCTTTAACCCCTTCAAGCTAACCCGTCGCGATGGATCCATGACTAAGTCCTTTCTCTAGGACATCTGCCGTGACAAAACCACGACACCACCCGTCCTCGCCGTCCTGCCGCGCTCAGCCATTGGGGATCTCAACCCCGATGAGCCTTGCCGCCGCCCCACCTCCAGGCCAGTGCTCTGCCATTCCCTGCCCTTCACCTCTCTCCTCTTCTCTGTTCTCTCCTCCCCGTAACCTCTCTCTCCCTCTCCAGGATCTTCCCCACCGCGCCATGGCCACCGTCGTTGCCTCCCGCCTCGCCGTCGATCCGGCTAGATCTAGACGGCGTGATGCTCCTCCGCCCATTTCCCGTCCCTGCGCCGACGTGGAGCCATGCCAAGACGCCGTCGTTGCCTCTGCTCCCCGCCGCTGCATCGCGCTGCTTCGATCCGTTGACCGCGCGCGTGGGCCGCATCCCACGCCAAGGCCCACCACGCCAGCCTTCCCTGCCGGCCTCTCCTTCGAACTGGGCCTGGCCCATGGTGAGCAGCGCCCAGCCCCTCTCCTGTGCTTGTTGGGCTAGACAGTTCCGGCCCGATGCCTGTTTTTTCTAGATGATTTAGCTAATTATTCCAGAGAACACCAGTTTTGCAGAAAATCCCTCAAACTTCATGCATATAAAAACTCTACAACCATGCATCGGAATTAAACAAACCTTATATGTAACTTACTTGGAATTTTGCCTAGCTTCATAATATGACACTTTCATGCATGTTTAAAATGTTTAAACTGATGTTTGCATATAATTTGCTCTTATGCCATGTTAAAATGATTTTTTCATAACTAATTAACCGTAGCTCCATTTTAAATAAACTTTATATGTAAATGGGGTGGAAAAATGCCTAGTTTAACATGGTGCACTCTTCTTGCATGTTTAACAACTCTAAAACTGGGTTTAGGACAGAACAGTACCAAATCCATAAATTGCACATGGGGATTTTCCGAAATTGTTGTTTGTTGTTCCGACCTCATTTAAACTTGCCTAGATGGGTAGTTTTCTTATGCTTCACCTCTTACCATGTTTAACAACATTTAATATTGTTGGGTACATAAACAAGAGTGAACTAAATGTTTGAATGTGGTGTTTCGTCAATATGCAGCTCGTTGCATATTGAGCTCCACTTAATATGTAGTATTGTTTGTGCATATTGCCATGTCATGCCACTTTAAACCGGACATGCATCATACTTGGTTGTGCATCATGCCATGTTTATGTGATGGTTGTTTACTATGTTGCTTGCTTCTTTCCGGGTTGCTTCTTTCGTTAGCTTCGGTTTCGTTCCGGAGTTGTGAGGATCCGTTCGACTACGTCCGCTTGTCTTCTTCATGGACTCGTTCTTCTTCCTTGTGGGATCTCAGGCAAGATGACCATACTCTCAAAATCACTTCTATCTTTGCTTGCTAGTTGTCCGTTCTATCGCCATGTCATGCTACCTACCACTTGTTATATCATGCCTCCCATATTGCCATGTCAAGCCTCTAACCCACCTTCCTAGCAAACCGTTGTTTGGCTATGTTACCGCTTTTGCTCAGCCCCTTTTATAGCGTTGCTAGTTGTAGGTGAAGTTGAAGTTTGTTCCATGTTGGAACATGGATATGTTGGGATATCACAATATATCTTATTTAATTTTAATGCATCTATATACTTGGTAATGGGTGGAAAGCTCGGCCTTATGCCTGGTGTTTTGTTCCACTCTTGCCGCCCTAGTTTCCGTCATACCGGTGTTATGTTCCTTGATTTTGCGTTCCTTACGCGGTTGGGTGTTATGGGAACCCCTTGACAGTTTGCTTTGAATAAAACTCCTCCAGCAAGGCCCAACCTTGGTTTTACATTTGCCTAAAAACCTAAGTCTTTTTCCCTTGGGTTTCCGAAGCCCGAGGGTCATCTTTATTTTAACCCTACCGGGCCAGTGCTTCTCTAAGTGTTGGTCAGAACCGGGCAGCCTGCGGGGCCACCTCGGGGCAATTTTGATGTCTACTACACAACCTTCTTCTTGTAGACGTTATTGGGCCTCCAAGTGCAGAGGTTTGTAGGACAGTAGCAAATTTCCCTCAAGTGGATGACCTAAGGTTTATCAATCTGTAGGAGGCGTAGGATGAAGATGGTCTCTCTCAAGCAACCCTGCAACCAAATAACAAAGAGTCTCTTGTGTTCCCAACACACCCAATACAATGGTAAATTGTATAGGTGCACTAGTTCGGCGAAGAGATGGTGATACAAGTGGTATATGGATGGTAGATAAAGGTTTTTGTAATCTGAAAATATAAAAACAGCAAGGTAACTAATGATAAAAGTGAGCACGAACGGTATTGCAATGCGTTGAAACAAGGCCTATGCTTCATACTTTCACTAGTGCAAGTTCTCTCAACAATAATAACATAATTGGATCACATAACTATCCCTCAACATGCAACAAAGAGTCACTCCAAAGTCACTAATAGCGGAGAACAAACGAAGAGATTATGGTAGGGTACGAAACCACCTCAAAGTTCTTCTTTCCAATCAATCCGTTGGGCTATTCCTATAACTTTCACAAACAGCACTAGAGTTCATACTAGAATAACACCTTAAGACACAAATCAACCAAAATCCTAATGTCACCTAGATACTCCAATGTCACCTCAAGTATCCGTGGGTATGATTATACAATATGCATCACACAATCTCAGATTCATCTATTCAACCAACACAAAGAACTTAAAAGAGTGCCCCAAAGATTCTACCGGAGAGTCAAGACGAAAACGTGTGCCAACCCCTATGCATAGGTTCATGTGCGGAACCCGCAAGTTGATCACCAATACATACATCAAGTGGATCAATAGAATACCCCATTGTCACCACGGGTATCCCACGCAAGACATACATCAAGTGTTCTCAAATCCTTAAAGACACAATCCGATAGGATAACTTCAAAGGGAAAACTCAATCCATTACAAGGGAGTAAAGGGGGGAGAAAACATCATAAGATCCAACTATAATAGTAAAGCTCGCGATACATCAAGATCGTACCACCTCAAGAACACGAGAGAGAGAGAGAGAGATCAAACACATAGCTACTGGTACATACCCGCAGCCCCGAGGGAGAACTACTCCCTCCTCGTCATGGAGAGCACCGGAATGATGAAGATGGCCACCGGAGAAGGATTCCCCCTCCGGCAGGGTGCCGGAATGGGTCTAGATAGGCTTTCGATGGCTACGGAGGCTTCTGGCGTCGGAACTCCCGATCTATTGTGTTCCCCGATAGTTTTATGGTTTATGGATATATATAGGCGGAAGAGATACATCAGGGGAGCCACGAGGGGCCCACGAGGGTGGAGGGCGCGCCCAGGGGGGTGGGCGCGCCCCCCTGCCTCGTGCTCTCGTTGATCCCCTGAAGTGCACTCCAAGTCTCCCATATTGCTTTCTTTCCAAAAATAACTTTACCGAATGTTTCATTCCGTTTGGAGTCCGTTTGATATTCCTTTTCTGTGAAATACTGAAACAAGGGAAAAACAGTAACTGGCACTGGGCTCTGGGTTAATAGGTTAGTCCCAAAAATCATATAAAATAGCATATAAATGCATATAAAACATCCAAGGTTGAGAATATAATAGCATGGAATAATAAAAAATTATAGATACGTTGGAGACGTATCAGCATCCCCAAGCTTAATTCTTGCTCGTCCTCGAGTAGGTAAATGATAAAAACAGAATTTTTGATGTGGAATGCTACCTAACATATTTATCCATGTAATTCTCTTTATTGTGGCAAGAATATTCAGATCCATAAGATTCAAGACAAAATTTTAATATTGACATAAAAATAATAATACTTCAAGCATACTAATAGAGCAATCATGTCTTCTCAAAATAACATGGTCAAAGAAAGCTATCCCTACAAAATCATATAGTCTAGCTATGCTCCATCTTCACCACACAAAGTATTTAAATCATGCACAACCCCGATGACAAGCCAAGCAATTGTTTCATACTTTTGATGTTCTCAAACTTTTACAATCTTCACGCAATATATGAGCATGAGCCATGGATATAGCACTATAGGTGGAATAGAATGGTGGTTGTGGAGAAGACAAAAAGGAAGAAGATAATCTCACATCAACTAGGCATATCAACGGGCTATGGAGATGCCCATTAATAGATATCAATGTGAGTGAGTAGGGATTTCCATGCAACGGCTGCACTAGAGCTATAAATGTATGAAAGCTCAACAAAAGAAACTAGTGGGTGTGCATCCAACTCGCTTGCTCACGAAGACCTAGGGCATTTTGAGGAAGCCCATCATTGGAATACACAAGCCAAGTTCTATAATGAAATATTCCCACTAGTATATGAAAGTGACAACATATGAGACTCTCTATCATGAAGATCATGGTGCTACTTTGAAGCACAAGTGTGGTAAAAGGATAGTAGCATTGCCCCCTCTCTCTTTTTCTCTCATTTTTTATTTTTATTTTTTTATTTGGGCCTTTTCTCTTTTTTTATGACCTCTTTTTTTCTCTTTTTTTCGTCCAGAGTCTCATCCCGACTTATGGGGGGATCATAGTCTCCATCATCCTTTCCTCACTGGGACAATGCTCTAATAATGATGATCATCACACTTTTATTTACTTACAACTCAAGAATGACAACTTGATACTTAGAACAAAATATGACTCTATATGAATGCCTCCGGCAGTGTACCGGGATGTGCAATGACACATGAGTGACATGTATGAAAGAATTATGAACGGTGGCTTTGCCACAAATACAATGTCAACTACATGGTCATGCAAAGCAATATGACAATGATGGAGCGTGTCATAGTAAACGGAATGGTGGAAAGTTGCATGGCAATATATCTCGGAATGGCTAAGGAAATGCCATAATAGGTAGGTATGGTGGTTGTTTTGAGGAAGATATATGGTGGGTTTATGGTACCGGCGAAAGTTGCGCGGTACTAGAGAGGCTAGCAATGGTGGAAGGGTGAGAGTGCGTATAATCCATGGACTCAACATTAGTCATAAAGAATTCACATACTTATTGCAAAAATCTATTAGTTATCGAAACAAAGTACTACGAGCATGCTCATAGGGGGATAAATTGGTAGTAAAAGACCATCGCTCGTCCCCGACCGCCACTCATAAGGAAGACAATCAATAAATAAATCATGCTCCGACTTCATCACATAACGGTTCACCATACGTGCATGCTACGGGAATCACAAACTTTAACACAAGTATCTCTCAAATTCACAACTACTCAACTAGCATGACTCTAATATCACCATCTTCATATCTCAAAACAATTATCAAGTATCAAACTTCTCATAGTATTCAATGCACTTTATATGATAGTTTTTATTGTATCCCTCTTGGATGCCCATCATATTAGAACTAAATTCATAACCAAAGCACATTACCATGCTGTTATAAAATACTCTCAAAATAATATAAGTGAATCATGGGAGTTCATCTATTTATATAAAATAAAACCACCACCGAGCTCTAAAAGGATATAAGTGAAGCACTAGAGCAAATGACAAACTACTCCGAAAGATATAAGTGAAGATCAGTGAGTAGTTGAATAATTATGCAACTATGTGAAGACTCTCTAACATTTAAGAATTTCAGATCTTGATACTTTATTCAAGCAGCAAGCAAAACTAAATGAAATAAAATGATGCTCCAAGCAAAACACATATCATGTGGTAAATAAAAATATAGCTCCAAGTAAAGTTACCGATGAACGAAGACGAAAGAGGGGATGCCTTCCGGGGCATCCCCAAGCTTTGGCTTTTAGGTGTCCTTGATTATCTTGGGGTGCCATGGGCATCACCAAGCTTAGGCTCTTTCCACTCATTGTTCCATAATCCATCAAATCTTTTACTCAAAACTTGAAAACTTCACAACACAAAACTTAAAGTAGAAAATCTCGTGAGCTCCTTTAGCGAAAGAAAACAAAACACAACTTCAAGGTACTATAATGAACTAATTATTTATTTATATTGGTGTTAAACCTACTGTATTCCAACTTCTCTATGGTTTATAAACTCTTTTACTAGCCATAGATTCATCAAAATAAGCAAACAACACACAAAAAACAGAATCTGTCAAAAACAGAACAGTCTGTAGTAATCTGTAGCTAACGCAAACTTATAGAACCCCAAAAATTCTAAAATAAATTTCTGGACGTGAGTAATTTATCTATTAATCATATTCAAAAAGAATTAACCAAATATCACTCTCCAATAAAAAATGGCAGCAATTCTCGTGAGCGCTAAAGTTTCTAATTTTTTTACAGCAAGATCAACAAGACTTTCCCCAAGTCTTCCCAACGGTTCTACTTGGCACAACACTAATTAAAACATAAAAACTCAATAATAACATAGGATAGATGATTAATTTATTACTAAACAGGAACAAAAAGCAAGGAACAAAAATAAAATTGGGTTGCCTCCCAACAAGCGCTATCGTTTAACGCCCCTAGCTAGGCATGATGATTTCAACGATGCTCACATAAAAGATAAGAATTGAAACATAAGGAGAGAATCATAAAGAATATGACTAGCACATTTAAACCTAACCCACTTCCTTTGCATAGGGATTTTGTGAGCAAACAACTTGTGGGAACAAGAATCAACTTGCATAGGAAGGTACAACAAGCATAGCTTCAAAACTTTAAGCACATAGAGAGGAAACTTGATATTATTGCAATTCCTACAAGCATAAGTCCCTCCCTCATAATAATTTTAAGTAGCATCATGAATAAATTCAACAATATAAACAGCACCTAAAGCATTCTTTTCATGATCTACAAGAATAGAAAATTTACTACTCTCCACATAAGCAAGATTCTTCTCATTCGGAATAGTGGAAGTATCATAAGAAACTCGAATACTATAAATTGTTTCCACATTAAAAGTGTAATGTTCAGAAAAAGGGTAATCGTAATCATGACAAGTTTTATAAATATAATCATCACTACTTTTTATAGCATATGTATCATCATAATAATTATCATAAGTAGCAACTTTGTTCTCATCATAATCAATTGAAACCTCTTCCAAGATAGTGGAATCATCACTAAATAAAGTCATGACCTCTCCAAATCCACATTCATAATTATCATAATAAGTAGGAGGCATGCTATCATCATAATAAATTTGCATATCAAAACTTGGGAGACTACAAATATCATATTCATTAAACATAGCCTCCCCAAGCTTGTGACTGACATTAATTGTAGCAAATATATTCTTAAAAACATCATCTTCATCAAACATAGCATCCCCAAGCCTGGGCCTTTTCATATCATAAGCATAATCACTTTCATCATTAATGGTATGGATAGCACCAATAGTATAGCAATTATCATATTCTTCCAAGCAAGTGCCAAAATATTTTCAAGAACATAAGAAGTATCATTATCTTCCACAATTATATTTTCATGAGGCACAATAGTAATAGGAGCAACATTATTTGGGAGTGATATCTTTTTACCTCTCTTCCTTTTTCTTTTCTTCTTCTTCTTCACCACATCATGTGTGGGTTCAATCCTCTTTTTGGAGCTCCTTATTAATGAGATTGGTTGAATAGGAGGCTCCTCCTCGTTACCTGATTCATCATAAGAAATAATATGAGGGTATTGGGAAGTCTCTTCCCTTTCATTAGTATTCTCTTCATCTTCTATATGTTTTCTTTTCTTTATGTAGTTGGCAATATAAGGATTTTCAATACAATTCACCGCACAATACATATAAATTTCCTCTAGATCAAAGCCAAGAAGTTTATCACGGGAAAATACTGGAAGATAGTTAGTTATACGTTTCATTTCTTCGTAACCCATAAGCAAACTAAGTTCATTATGATGTGCAAGGCAAATCAAGTCATCACAATTGTTGGACACGATTAGATCATGAAGCAATTTGCATCGGATAGTTAAATGACTCCGTTCATTGCAAAGTTCACAAGTATGGCCAAGAAAATTTAAATTTTCAGCACAAACATCTAGCCTTTCTTGCAACAATTTAGTTTCTAAATGCTTATGCCTCTTGCAATATCTATCTTCCCTATTTGGTGTGTACTTGCAAACCCAATGCACTCCACAAAAATTGACATGTTTATAGGAGACATTTTCATCATAACTAGTGCAATCATCATTAGTACTATGGATATTCAAGGAGTTCGTACTAACAACATTGCAATCATGCTCATAATTCAAAGATTTAGTGCCAAACATTTTATAGACTTCTTCCTCTAGCACTTGAGCACAATTTTCCTTCCCAACATACTCACGAAAGATATTAAAAAGATGAAGCGTATGAGGCAAACTCAATTCCATTTTTGTAGTTTTCTTTTATAAACTAAACTAGTGATAAAACAAGAAACTAAAAGACTCGATTGCAAGATCTAAAGATATACCTTCAAGCGCTAACCTCCCCGGCAACGGCGCCAGAAAAGAGCTTGATGTCTACTACACAACCTTCTTCTTGTAGACGTTGTTGGGCCTCCTAGTGCTGAGGTTTGTAGGACAATAGCAAATTTCCCTCAAGTGGATGACCTAAGGTTTATCAATCCGTAGGAGGCGTAGGATGAAGATGGTCTCTCTCAAGCAACCCTGCAACCAAATAACAAAGAGTCTCTTGTGTCCCCAACACACCCAATACAATGGTAAATTGTATAGGTGCACTAGTTCGGCGAAGAGATGGTGATGCAAGTGGTATATGGATGGTAGATAAAGGTTTTTGTAATCTGAAAATATAAAAACAGCAAGGTAACTAATGATAAAAGTGAGCACAAACGGTATTGCAATGCGTTGAAACAAGGCCTATGCTTCATACTTTCACTAGTGCAAGTTCTCTCAACAATAATAACATAATTGGATCACATAACTATCCCTCAACATGCAACAAAGAGTCACTCCAAAGTCACTAATAGCGGAGAACAAACGAAGAGATTATGGTAGGGTACGAAACCACCTCAAAGTTATTCTTTCCAATCAATCTGTTGGGCTATTCCTATAACTGTCACAAATAGCCCTAGAGTTCGTACTAGAATAACACCTTAAGACACAAATCAACCAAAACCCTAATGTCACCTAGATACTCCAATGTCACCTCAAGTATCCGTGGGTATGATTATACGATATGCATCACACAATCTCAGATTCATCTATTCAACCAACACAAAGAACTTCAAAGAGTGCCCCAAAATTCTACCAGAGAGTCAAGACGAAAACGTGTGCCAACCCCTATGCATAGGGTCATGGGCGGAACCCGCAAGTTGATCACCAAAACATACATCAAGTGGATCAATAGAATACCCCATTGTCACCACGGGTATCCCACGCAAGACATACATCAAGTGTTCTCAAATCCTTAAAGACTCAATCTGATAAGATAACTTCGAAGGGAAAACTCAACCCATTACAAGAGAGTAAAGGGGGAGAAAACATCATAAGATCTAACTATAATACCAAAGCCCGCGATACATCAAGATCGTACCACCTCAAGAACACGAGAGAGAGAGAGATCAAACACATAGCTATTGGTACATACCCTCAGCCCCGAGGGAGAACTACTCCCTCCTCGTCATGGAGAGCACCGGGGTGATGAATATGGCCACCGGAGAAGGATTCCCCCTCCGGCAGGGTGCCGGAACGGGTCTAGATTGGCTTTCGGTGGCTACGGAGGCTTCTGGCGGCGGAACTCCCGATCTATTGTGTTACCCGATAGTTTTAGGGTATATGGATATATATAGGCGGAAGAAATACATCAGGGGAGCCACGAGGGGTCCACGAGGGTGGAGGGCGCGCCCAGGGGGGTGGGCATGCCCCCCTGCCTCGTGCTCTCCTCATTGATCCCCTGACATGCACTCCAAGTCTCCCGTATTGCTTTCTTTCCAAAAGTAACTTTTCCGAAGGTTTCATTCCGTTTGGACTCCGTTTGATATTCCTTTTCTGCGAAACACTGAAACAAGGGAAAAACAGAAACTGGCACTGGGCTCTGGGTTAATAGGTTAGTCCCCAAAATCATATAAAATAGCATATAAATGCATATAAAACATCCAAGGTTGATAATATAATAGCATGGAACAATAAAAAATTATAGATACGTTGGAGACGTATCAAACTTGAGGGCTGGTTTTACTCGTAGCTTGACCTATCCGGTGTGCCCTGAGAACGAGATATGTGCAGCTCCTTGATGTATACTAAACAACCTTCTTCTTGTAGACATTGTTGGGCCTCCAAGTGCAGAGGTTTGTAGGACAGTAGCAAATTTCCCTGAAGTGGATGGCCTAAGGTTTATCAATACGTGGGAGGCGTAGGATGAAGATGGTCTCTCTCAAGCAACCCTGCAACCAAATAACAAAGAGTCTCTTGTGTCCCCAACACACCCAATACAATGGTAAATTGTATAGGTGCACTAGTTCGGCGAAGAGATGGTGATACAAGTGGTATATGGATGGTAGATAAAGGTTTTTGTAATCTGAAAATATAAAAACAGCAAGGTAACTAGTGATAAAAGTGAGCACAAACGGTATTGCAATGCGTTGAAACAAGGCCTAGGGTTCATACTTTCACTAGTGCAAGTTCTCTCAACAATAATAACATAATTGGATCATATAAATATCCCTCAACATGCAACAAAGAGTCACTCCAAAGTCACTAATAGCGGAGAACAAACGAAGAGATTATGGTAGGGTACAAAACCACCTCAAAGTTATCCTTTCTAATCTGTCTATTCAAGAGTCCGTAGTAAAATAGCACGAAGCTATTCTTTCCGTTAAATCTATCATAGAGTTCGTACTAGAATAACACCTTAAGACACAAATCAACCAAAACCCTAATGTCACCTAGCTACTCCAATGTCATCTCAAGTATCCGTGGGTATGATTATACGATATGCATCACACAATCTCAGATTCATCTATTCAAACCAACACGAAGAACTTCAAAGTGTGCCCCAAATATTTTACCGGAGAGTCAAGACGAAAACGCGTGCCAACCCCTATGCATAGGTTCATGGGAGGAACTCGCAAGTTGATCACCAAAACATACATCAAGTGGATCACGTGATATCCCATTGTCACCACAGATAAGCACGGCAAGACATACATCAATTGTTCTCAAATCCTTAAAGACTCAATCTGATAAGATAACTTCAAAGGGAAAACTCAATTTATTACAAGAGAGTAGAGGGGGAGAAACATCATAAGATCCAACTATAATAGCAAAGCTCGCGATACATCAAGATCGTATCACCTCAAGAACACAAGAGAGAGAGAGAGATCAAACACATAGCTACTGGTACATACCCTCAGCCCCGAGGGAGAACTACTCCCTCCTCGTCATGGAGAGCGTCGGGATGATGAAGATGGCTAGCGGTGAGGGATTGCCCCCTCCGGCAGGGTGCCGCAACGGGTCTAGATTGGTTTTCGGTGGCTATGGAGGCCTCTGGTGGTGGAACTCCCGATCTATTGTGCTCCCTTATGGTTTTAGGGTATATTGATATATATAGGAGGAAGAAATACGTCAGGGGAGCCACGAGGGGCCCATGAGGGTGGAGGGCGCGCCCCACTGCCTCGTGCCTTCCTCGTTGCTTCCCTTACGTACACCCTAAGTCTCCTGGATTGCGTTCGTTCCAAAAATCACGCTCCCGAAGGTTTCATTCCGTTTGGAATCTGTTCGATATTCCTTTTATGCGAAACACTGAAACAAGGGAAAAAACAGGAACTGGCACTGGCTCTGGGTTAATAGGTTAGTCCCAAAAATGATATAAAAGTGTATAATAAAGCCCATAAACATCCAAAACAGATAATATAATAGCATGGAACAATAAAAAATACATATGTTGGAGACGTATCAGCATCCCCAAGCTTAATTCCTGCTCGTCCTCGAGTAGGTAAATGATAAAAACAGAATTTTTGATGTGGAATGCTACCTATCATATTTATCCATGTAATTCTCTTTATTGTGGCAAGAATATTCAGATCCATAAGATTCAAGAAAAAAGTTTAATATTGACATAGAAATAATAATACTTCAAGCATAGTAACCAAGAAATTATGTCTTCTCAAAATAACATGGCCAAAGAAAGTTATCCCTACAAAATCATATAGTCTGGCTATGCTCCATCTTCAGCACACAAAGGATTTAAATCATGGACAACCCCGATGACAAGCCAAGCAATTGTTTCATACTTTTGATGTTCTCAAACTTGTTCAATCTTCACGCAATACATGAGCATGAGCCATGGACATAGCACTATAGGTGGAATAGAATGGTGGTTGTGGAGAAGACATAAAGGAGAAGATAGTCTCATATCAACTAGGCGTATCAATGGGCTATGGAGATGCCCATCAATAGATATCAATGTGAGCGAGTAGGGATTGTCGTGCAATGGATGCACTAGAGCTATAAGTGTATGAAAGCTCAAAAAGAAACTAAGTGGGTGTGCATCCAACTCACTTGCTCACAAAGACCTAGGGCATTTTGAGGAAGCCCATCATTGGAATATACAAGCCAAGTTCTATAATGAAAATTTCCCACTAGTACTCCCTCCGGTCCTTTTTATTTTGCATATAAGATTTGACTGAAGTCAAGCCTCGTAAAGTTTGACCAACTTTATAGAAAAAGTACCACCATTCACAATCTGAAATCAATATCAATAGATGTGTCATGACTTAAATCAATCTGAAATCAATATCAATACCAACTTTAGCATGGCAGATATTGATATTTTTTATATAAATACGGTCAAACTTTGTGAAGTTTGACTTCAGAGAATTCTAATATGCAGGGTAAAAAGGACCAGAGGGAGTATATGAAAGTGACAACATAAGAAACTCTCTATCATGAAGATCTTGGTGCTACTTTGAAGCACAAGTGTGGTAAAAGGATAGTAACATTGCCACTTCTCTCTTTTTCTCTCATTTTTTTATTTGGGCATTTTCTCTTTTTTATGGCCTCTTTTTTTGGCCTTTTCTCTTTTTTATGGCATTTTTTTAATTTAGTCCGGAGTCTCATCCCGACTTGTGGGGGAATCGTAGACTCCGTCATCCTTTCCTCACTGGGACATTGCTCTAATAATGATGATCATCACACTTTTATTTACTTACAACTCAAGAATTACAACCCGATACTTAGAACAAGATATGACTCTATATGAATGCCTCCAACAGTGTACCGGGATGTGCAATGACTCATGGGTGACATGTATGAAAGAATTATGAACGGTGGCTTTGCCACAAATACAATGTCAACTACATGATCATGCAAAGCAATATGACAATGATGAAACGTGTCATGGTAAACGAAACGGTGGAAATTTCCATGGCAATATATCTCGGAACGACTATGGAAATGCCATAATAGGTAGGTATGGTGGCTGTTTTGAGGAAGGTATATGGTGGGTTTATGGTACCGGCGAAAGTTGCACGGTACTAGAGAGGCTAGCAATGGTGGAAGGGTGAGAGTGTGTATAATCCATGGACTCAACATTAGTCATAAAGAACTCACATACTTATTGCAAAAGTCTATTAGTTATCGAAACAAAGTATTACGCACATGCTCCTAGGGGGATAGATTGGTAGGAAAAGACCATCGCTCGTCCCCGACCGCCACTCATAAGGAAGGCAATCAATAAATAAATCATGCTCTGACTTCATCACATAACGGTTCACCATACGTGCATGCTACGGGAATCACAAACTTCAACACAAGTATTTCTCAAATTCACAACTACTCAACTAGCATGACTCTAATATCACCATCTTCATATCTCAAAAGAATTATCAAGTATCAAACTTCTCATAGTATTCAATGCACTTTATATGAAAGTTATTATTATTATTATATCCCTCTTGGATGTCCATCATATTAGGACTAGTTTCATAACCAAAAAAAATCACCATGCTGTTCTAAAAGACTCTCAAAATAATATAATGAAGCATGAGAGATCAATTATTTCTATATAATAAAACCACCACCGTGCTCTAAAAGATATAAGTGAAGCACTAGAGCAAATGACAAACTACTCCAAAAGATATAAGTGAAGATCAATGAGTAGTTGAATAATTATGCAACTATATGAAGACTCTCCCATTTAGTAATTTCAGATCTTGATATTTTATTCAAGCATCAAGAAAAACTAAATAAAATAAAATGATGCTCCAAGCAAAACACATATCATGTGGTAAATAAAATATAGCTCCAAGTAAAGTTACTGATGAACGAAGTCGAAAGAGGGGATGCCTTACGGGGCATCCCCAAGCTTAGGCTCTTGGTTGTCCTTGAATATTTCCTTGGGGTGCCTTTGTCATCCCCAATCTTAGGCTCTTGCCACTCCTTATTCCATAATCCATCGAATCTTTACCCAAAACTTGAAAACTTCACAACACAAAACTCAAAATAGAAAATCTCTTGAGCTCTGTTAGCGAAAGAAAACAAAACACCACTTCAAGGTACTGTAATGAACTCATTCTTGATTTATATTGGTGTTAAAAATACTGTATTCCAGCTTCTCTATGGTTTATAAACTCTTTTACTAGCCATAGATTCATCAAAATAAGTAAACAATACATAGAAAACAGAATCTGTCAAAAACAGAACAGTCTGTAGTAATCTGGATGAAACGTATACTTCTGGAATCCCAAAAATTCTAAACTAAATTTCTGAACCTGAGGAATTTATCTATTAATCATCTGAAAAAAGAATTAACTAAATATCACTCTCCAATAAAAAATGGCAGCAATTCTCGTGAGCGCTAAATTTTCTGTTTTTACAGCAAGATCAACAAGACTTTCCCCAAGTCTTCCCAACGGTTTTACTTGGCACAAACACTAATTAAAACATAAAAACTTAATCATAACAGAGGATGGATAAATTATTTATTAATAAACAGGAGAAAAAAGCAAGGGACAAAAAAAAGTTGGGTTGCCTCCCAACAAGCGCTATCGTTTAACTCCCCTAGCTAGGCATGATGATTTCAATGATGCTCACATAAAAGATAAGAATTGTAACATAAAGAGAGCATATTGAAGAATATTACTAGCACATTTAAGTCTAACCCACTTCCTATGCATATTTATTTTGTGAACAAACAACTTATGGGAGCAATAATCAACTAGCATAGGAAGGCAAAACAAGCATAACTTCAAGATTTTCAACACATAAAGAGAAACTTGATATTATTGCAGTTCATACAAGCATATGTTCCTCCCTCATAATAATTTTCAGTAGCATCATGAATGAATTCAACAATATAACTATCACATAAAGCATTCTTTTCATGATCTACAAACATATAAATTTTATTACTCTCCACATAAGCGAATTTCTTCTCATGAATAGTAGTGGGAGCAAACTCGACAAAATAACAATCATGGGATTGAAAATTGAAATCAAGATGACAAGTTTCATTGTTATCATTATTCTTTAAAGCATACGTGTCATCACAATAATCATCATAGATAGGAGGCATGCTTTCATCATAATAAATTTGCACATCAAAACTTTGGAGACTACAAATATCATCTTCATTAAACATAGCTTCCCCAAGCTTGTGGCTTTGCATATCATTAGCATCATAGATATTTAGGGAATTCATACTAACAACATTGCAATCATGCCCATCATTCAAAGATTTAGTGTCAAACATTCTAATGCATTCTTCCTCTAGCCCTTGAGCACAATTATCGGAATCCTTATTTTCATGATAGATATTAAAAAGATGAAGCATATGAGGTACCCTTAGTTCCAGTTTTTATAATTTTCTTTTATAGACTAAACTAGTGATAAAACAAGAAACAAAAAGATTGAATTGCAAGATCTAAAGATATACCTGTGAGAGTAAATGACCATGGGTAGCCTAGCCGGCTCCCCCCGACCCTTCTGAAAAAATTACGAGCCGATTTGGACCTCAAGAATCCAAGACACGGGGCCGCCTTCCCCTTGCCGGCTGTCTCCCAGGCCGGCTATCGGAAGGCAACCCGACTTTAGCACTCATGAAGAAAGGCGCGGGAGGGCCGGCTCCGAGAAGCCGGCTCCCACAAAGCGGTCAAGATCGTACCCTCGAAGTCTGCATCCACATAACGGCGATGTGACAGGGCGTGGCTACAGTGAAGCCTACCACCCCCAAATCCCGGAGCACGCCTGGCACAGTGCGCCGTACGGGTGGCCATGACCCGTCCGGCGCGGCGCTGTTGCCACGTTGACCCTGATGTCATCCACGACGGGCTGCCAGCGCGGCCCACGGGCGGTGGGCCCCTTCGGGCAGAGAGACACCCGAAGGCGGCCAGGCCTCCCCAGTCGGCCCAAGACAGAGCCGGCTCCCCACAGCCGGCTTGCCACCTCCCTCGAAGGAGACGCCCCATTAAGGAGACAAGACGCGGTGAGGCTACAGCGATCACCCGCCGGACGGTGGCACTGTAGCCACGCCCACCTCGGCGAAGCCCTCGTCACCAGGATTGAGCAACAGTAACCAGCCCCCGACCTGGCCCTGGACAGTGGGGCCTGCCTGTCGACCAAGGAGCCGGCAGCCGGCGGGACCCACCAGCCGGCGGGCCCCAGCGGCCGGCGCAGAAGCCGGCGAGTGTAGACACAGACGGCTGGGCCCCACGCCCAGCCGGATTACCATTGTATCCCCGGGGGGTAGGCCTATATAAACCCCCCGGGACACCCATGCAAAGGGTTGATCCCTGCTAGTTTTAGACACCACATAGGGAGGAGAAGAGAGCGAGCCGTGCCCTTCTTCCTCCTCTCGCCCAATAGCTCACGGAACATCGTGTAGCTACTTGTTCATCTAGTGATCATGCGGAGACCCCGCAGAGCAGCAGTAGGGGTGTTATCTCCACGGAGAGGCCCGAAGCTGGGTAAGATTCGCCGGCGTGCATGTCTTCGCCTCATCCCGTTTCCAGGCACCGGTGACGTCTTACTGGCTCCCACAATGATAAGCCACCCGTTGGCATATGTCGCACCTACCACCCGACATTTGGCGCCCATCGTGGGGCCAGGTGCACCATTGTCCGGAGACCTGTTCTGGACGGGAACCCTCTTCCTCCCCCACGAGCGTAGCCAGCCCGGCACGCCCGATGGCGCTTGCCATGACGCGCTGCAAGGCGTCACCAACGTCTGTGCGGCGAGCGGCCTCGCCGATCTCCTTGACAAGACCCTCATCTCCGACGAGCTCGCCTCTGACGCGGGCACCGACCACCTCGTTAACCTCCTCGGCCAGCTCCACGTCTCCAGCGAGCCTGCTGTGGACTTGGAGTCGGTTGGCTCCACCGATCCGATGCCTGTCGACTCCGACACGGCCTCACTCGACACTTTCCCCACCGACGTCACGATCTACAATGACCTGCTTCCCCGGGCCGACGGCTGCGACGCTGTCACCACCGAGGTGATGGTCATTGGCCACGGCGGCGCTTTTGACGAGAGCGCCCACGACGCCCCGCACGCGGCGGTCCACGACTTGTCCATCCCCCTCCCGGCCAATGCCGACGCTAAAGCACTGGAGGCTCGCCGCCTCGCCCTCCTCGCGGAGGGCCGGAAGTTGGTTTCCATGAGACGCCTCGCTGAGGCCCACCGACGCGAGGCCGACCGCGCCGCCTTTGGCACGCCGCCCCTAGGCGGGCCCAGCCGGGCCGGCGTTGTCAGACAGCGCGGCTGTCGTCGCCGATATGCTAGGAGTTGACCGCCCAGTCTACGCCACTCCACTCGAGAACCTGCGCGCCGCCCAGGTGGCCGTAGACGAGCTAGATGGATTGGGGGCCGAAGAACTCCCCCACATGACCCGACGCATCCAGCAGCTAATCGATGCAGCCGCGCAGTGGCACGAAGCCGACGCCCGCGCGGAAAGCCCTCCCCCGCGCCGAGATCATGACGTGACGTCCCGGACACCGACTACGGGTAAAACCCGCGCGCGGCGTGAGAAAGAGCTGGCTGCCAGCCGAAGCCGAACCCGAGTCTCCATCGAGCGAGACGCAGAAGGCCACCCCCGGGCCGTGGAGTGGCGGGGCAACCCGCCTCTGCCTCGGCCCCGTGGAGAGAGATATCCCACCCCACCGCCTGTTGCGCATCCGACTCTCAGCGGCCGACTAGGTCGCCGCGAAGGAGTCGGCGAGAATGACGCCCGCCATCGGATCGACCGCCTGGCGCGATCCCTGGCGCTGGAAGAAGAAGACGATGTCGGCCCGCCTTGCTTCGGCCCCCGCATCCGCGACGAGCCTTTCCCCAAAGGGTTCTCGCTCCCAAGAGACATGCCCAAGTACAACGGCTCCGTGAAGCCGGAAGATTGGTTGATCGACTACTCCATGGCGGTTAGCATAGCCAACGGCAACAGGTGTGTTTCCATGAAGTGCGTGCCCCTCATGCTGCAGGGCACGACGCGGACCTGGCTCAATAGCCTCAAGCCATACAGCATCAACAGCTGGCTAGACTTCACAGAAGCCTTCGTCCGCAACTTCACCAGCACCTACAAGCGGGCTCCCAAGCCCAGATAGCTCTCCTTGTGCGTACAAGGCCCCGCCGAGTCCACTCGCGACTACCTCACACGTTGGGCCGAGCTCCGCAACTCTTGCGAAGGGGAGCACGAGGTGCAAGCCATAGAATACTTCACTGCCGGGTGCCGAGAAGGCACCCTCCTCAAGCACAAGCTCCTTTGCGACGAGCTGACTACCCTCGACGAGCTTCTGGTCATAGCGGACAAGTACGCCACCGCCGACTCCTCAATGAAGACCGAACTCCGGGTAGACGCGTCCGGGAAGGTACTCAACCCGGCGCCTAAGACGCCGGCTGGGGACTCCAGCCGACGCCCACACCAGAACGACCACAAGCGCAAGGGCCCCGTGCCGCCCTCCACCAGTCGGCAGGTGGCCACAGTCGAAGACGAGCAGCCCGAAGGGCGGCCCGCACCCAAGAAGTAGAGGGGCGGCAAGCCGGCTTGGCAGCCGGCCTTCTCCTATGAGCAGACTCTCGACGCCCCGTGCAAGTTCCACAGCGGCGCGAAGCCGTCCAACCACACGACCCGGAAGTGCCACTGGCTCACCCGAATCTCCAAAGGCGAAGGGCTCGCGCCGCCTCCGCCTGCCGGTCCGCCGCCTCCGGCTCCGCAGCCGCCGACCGCTCGGCCCGTAGTCGGAGCCGTGCATGATGAGTTCCCCGATGAGCATGCCGCCTATGTCATCTTTACAAGCCAGCCCGAAGACCGGCGCAGCAAACGCCGAGAGCACCAAGAAGTCAGCATGGTCGCTGCCAACCCCGCCGAGCACATGCACTGGTCAGAAAAACCTATCAGCTGGAGCCGGGCCGACCACGCAGAGGTGATGCCGTCTCCCGGCTCTTATGCGTTGGTTTTGGATGCCACCCTTGCAACGGATAGACGCGCCGCCCGTTTCTCCTGCGTGCTGATAGACGGTGGGAGCAGCATCAACATCCTGTACCGTGACACCCTGGAGAAGCTAAATGTCAAGACGAAGCAACTCATGCCTACTCGGACTGTGTTCCATGGCATCGTACCCGGCCTGTCCTGCGCCCCCATTGGCAAGATCAAGATTGATGTACTTTTTGGGGACAAGGAGCATTTCCGCCGGGAAGCGATCTGGTTTGAAGTGGTGGACCTGAAGAGCCCCTACCATGCATTGCTTGGCCGACCTGCCTTGGCCAGGTTCATGGAAGTTCCCCACTACGCATACCTCAAGATGAAGATGCCGAGCACCAAGGGCATCATCACCATAGCCGGCGATTACAAGAAGTCCTCCGAGTGCGCAGCAGCCGGCTGGCCGAGTCCCTTGTGATTGCCGAAGAAAAGAAGATGTTGGACCGAGTCATGGCCATGGCCGGCAAACAGTCGGCCTTGTCCCCCGATCCCAAGGAGCATGATGCTCAAGGATCTTTCCAGCCGGCCAAGGAGACGAAGAAGATACCTCTTGACCCCGAGCACCCAGAGAGGTTTGCCGTCATCGGGGCAAACCTAAACAGCAAATAGGAAGGCGAGCTCGCCGATTTCCTCCGTGAGAATCGGGACATCTTTGCATGGTCCCCCAAGGACATGCCGGGTGTTCTGAAGGAATTCGCCGAGCACAAACTACACGTCCGAGAAGACGCAAAGCCAGTCAAACAACCCCTCCGCCGACTGCCGGAGGAGAAAAGAAGGATTGTGGGAGAGGAGATAGCCCCGCTTCTGGCAGCCGGCTTCATTATGGAAGTTTTCTTTCCAGAGTGGCTCGCCAACCCGGTCCTCGTGCTAAAGAAGAACAACAATTGGCGCATGTGCATAGACTACACGAGCCTCAACAAGGCCTGCCCCAAAGATCCCTTTGCCCTGCCAAGGATTGATCAAGTGATAGACTCCACGGCCGGATGTGAGCTGTTGAGTTTCTTGGATGCTTACTCAGGGTACCACCAGATAAAGTTAATCCGGCAGACTGCCTGAAGACCGCCTTCATCACGCCATTCGGAGCCTTCTGCTACCTGACTATGACATTCGGCTTGAGAAATGCCGGTGCCACTTTTCAGCGTTGCATGCAGAAGTGCCTCCTCAAGCAGCTCGGCAGAAATGCCCATGTCTACGTAGACGACATTATGGTGAAGATAGAGAAGCGCGGCACCTTGCTGGAAGACCTCAAGGAAACATTTGAGAACCTACGCTGGTTTCAAATCAAGCTCAACCCCGAGAAATGCGTGTTCGGAGTGCCAGCCGGCCAGCTCCTAGGCTTCCTGGTCTCCGAACGCGGCATCGAATGCAACCCAGTAAAGATCAAGGCCATTGAGAGAATGGCGATTCCCACCAAACTTCGAGACGTCCAGAAGTTTACCGGATGCTTGGCCTCCCTGAACCGCTTCATCAGCCGGCTTGGAGAGAAAGCTCTTCCCCTCTACCGCCTCATGAAGAAGACCAACCACTTCGAGTGGAATGACCAAGCCGACCAAGCTTTTCACGAGCTGAAGAAGATGCTGGCCACGCCGCCTGTCCTGGCGGCGCCGACTGAGAAAGAGCCCATGCTCCTCTACATTGTCGCAACCAGCCGGGTGGTCAGCACCGCCATCGTAGTCCAACGCCCAGAAGAGGGCCGAGCCCAGCCGGTCCAGAGGCCGGTGTGCTATTTGAGCGAGGTGCTATCTACCTCGAAGCAGAACTACCCGCACTACCAGAAGATGTGCTACGGCGTGTACTTCGCCGCCAAGAAGCTGAAGCCCTACTTCCAAGAGCATCCCATCACGGTTGTATGCACCGCCCTGCTGACCGAGATCATAGGCAGCCGGGATGCATCCGGCCGGGTGGCGAAATGGGCCATCGAGCTGGCCCCCTACACGATCTTCTACCAGCCTCGCACCGCCATCAAGTCCCAAGCATTGGCCGACTTCCTCGTCGACTGGGCCGAGACCCAGTACCTACCGCAAGCTCCCGACTCCACTCATTGGCGCATGCACTTCGATGGGTCCAAGATGCGCACTGGCTTGGGAGCCGGCGTCATCCTCACCTCTCCCAAAGGCGACAAGCTCAGATACACACTGCAAATTCACTTTGCCGCCTCCAACAACGTGGCCGAGTACGAGGCGCTCATACACGGGCTCCGGCTTGCCAAAGAACTCGGCATTCGCCGGATCCTATGTTATGGCGACTCGGACTTGGTGGTCCAGCAATCATCCGGCGACTTGGATGCCAAGGACGCAAATATGGCAAGCTACCGCTTCCTCGTTCAGCAGATCAGTGGGTATTTTGAAGGATGCGAGTTCCTCCACGTACCGCGAGCCGACTACGAGCCAGCTGATGCCCTGGCTCGAATAGGCTCCACTCGGCAAGCAATACCAACCGGTGTCTCTCTACAACGCCTCCTCAAGCCGTCTATCAAGCCGTCTCCAGAGTCCGATTCCATCTTCGTACCGCCTGACCCCGATACAGCCGGGCCCGGCTCGAAGAACCAAGAAGGTGACCCGGGGACTTCGATAGTCGGCCAGGGGACATCTGCAGGCGGCTCGGGGACTTTCATAGTTACGCCCGACCCGGGGACTGCCACACCCGGCTCGGGGACTGCGGTAGTTGGCCTGGAGACTGCACCAACACAACAGGCGGCGGCCGACTCCAGCATCTCACCACCCAGCCCGCCCGCCCTGGTCGCAGTAGCCGTGTTGGCAATAGAAGAAGTCGCAGCTCCATCATGGACTCAATCTATCCTCAACTTCCTAATAAACCAAGATCTGCCGGCTGACGAAACAGAGGCAAGACAAGTCCAACACCGAGCGGGAGTATACACAATCGTCAACAGAGAACTCGTCAAGCGCAGTGTCACTGGAGTCCTCCAGCGATGCGTCGAGCAAGAGAAGGGCATTGCAATCCTCAGAGACATCCACCAAGGAGAATGCGGCCACCATGCGGCCTCAAGATCACTCGTCGCCAAAGCCTTCCGCCATGGTTTCTTTTGGCCGACTGCTTTGGATGACGCCAAGGGGTTAGTTAAACATTGCAAAGGATGCCAACTCTTCTGCTCCAAGCAACACATGCCGGCTTCAGCACTCAACACCATTCCCCTCACTTGGCCCTTCGCCGTTTGGGGACTGGACATGGTGGGCCCATTCAAGACGGCGCGCGGCGGCATGACACATCTGCTTGTCGCCATGGACAAATTCACCAAATGGATTGAGGCAAAGCCGATCAAGAAGCTGAATGGGCCGACTGCCATGAAATTTATCGCAGATATAACAACTCGGTACGGCGTGCCACACAGCATCATCACCGACAATGGCACGAATTTCGCCAAGGGAGCCTTGGCACGTTTTTACGCGACGCAAGGCATTCGGTTGGACTTAGCATCCGTTGCCCACCCACAGTCAAACGGCCAGGTCGAGCGAGCCAACGGCCTCATCCTTTCCGGCATCAAGCCCCGACTGGTCGTACCACTGGAGCGTTCAGCCGGCTGTTGGCTCGATGAGGTGCCAGCCGTCCTCTAGAGTCTACGCACTACACGAAACAAGTCAACCGGCTTCACTCCTTTCTTCCTCGTGTATGGTGCCAAGGTGGTCATCCCAACTAACATCGAGTTCGACTCGCCACGGGTAACCATGTACACGGAAGCCGAGGCCAAGGAAGCACGAGAAGACAGCGTCGACCTGCTGGAAGAAGGCCGGCTATTAGCCCTCAGCCGGTCCGCCATCTATCAGCAGGGCCTGCGTCGCTACCACAGCCGGAAGGTCAAGACAAGATCCTTCCAAGAGGGCGATCTTGTGCTCCGGCTGATCCAGCGAACAGCCGGCCAGCACAAGCTCTCGGCCCCTTGGGAGGGCCCCTTTGTCATCAGCAGAGCCTTAGGCAACGACTCCTACTACCTGATCGACGTGCAGAAGCCGAAGGCACGAAAGAGAGACGACTCCGGCAAGGAGTCGGAACGACCATGGAACACCAACCTCCTCCGAAGGTTTTACAGTTGAAATGCAGTATGTATCACGCTAACTTTTGTACTAAGTACGAGACAATAGGCCCCCCGAGGAGAGCTCGGGGACTGCCATCTTTTAGCTATGAGTGAAAAGTATCATGCTTATGACCTTGGCATTACATTCACTTTTTCCGTCCGGCACCGGGTTCGACTAGTCGGCCCGGGGACTGGCCGCCTGGAGTTATATTAGGAGTCCTACCCGCGGTCAGACAAGTAGTGTGCCGGCACCCAAGCCTTCTCTTGCCAAAAGTCGCAGTTCGAAGAACCGGCTGTCCGGCTGGCAAGAGTTAAAGGCAGGAAAGGACGCCCACACGAAAAACGGCTAGGGACTAATGGCCTAATGTAACAAAAGCCGGTTTTTCTCCCACCACCGACCGACTACCAGAGCAGCTGGCCGGCCGGCTTCCATTCACCTCGCTTCAATCTAAGAAAGCTCGAGTACTTGCCTTCCCAAAAGGGGAAGGCGGCAAAGGAAACAACCTAAGGATAAAAAAGCATACATGAATGGAAACCAAACACGCACACAATAATATTTACATAAAAGACCTTCAAAAGGCCAGCATTCAACATAGTTCGAATACACCCCCAGTGGGTGGAACTGCGCAAGTTTAATAAAATTGTTCAAAAGGCAACAAGCAGGGAAAAACAAGGACGGCAGATTAAGCCAAGGGAGCGACTGGCGAGTCGGGAAGGTCGGTGGAGACGGCAGTGCCGGCTGGAGGAGTGGCCAGCTGGCGAACCTCGGCATGATCACCGCCTCCCGCAGAGGGCGTGCTAGCACGCGCCTCGTTGCCGGAGGCACGATCAGGCTGAGGCTGGCTGGTCGCTTCACTGGTCGGCTCAATGCCTTCGCCTTCCTCTCCTTCGTCGTCTTCGCCTTCATCACTGGAGGCGATCTCCTCTGCCGAGTCTTCACCCGCTGCCGGGTCCAGCCCGAACCACTCCTCCGGCTGGGCAATGCCGTCGTCATTAATTTCAGGAGCGAAGACGCTGATGTCAGTACACTCGGCGATCGTCGAAGCGCGCTGAGCAATAGCCGGCCGCACCTCCTCCATCTCTTCGTCGGCCTCCAGCCGCCAGGTGCGCAGCTGGTCCAGGTTCAGCCCCGGATACCAGGCTCGGACGAACTCCAGCGCCCGCCGAGCTCCAAGCCGGGCTGCCGATGCCTTCCATGCCTCGAAGCGGCCAACCGCAACCTCCAGCCAGTCGGCAGTCCGACTCGGGGTGCGGGGAATCATCTCGCTTGGCCAGAGGGCGGCCAACACCTGCGCCCCGGCGCGCTGAGGCGGCGGAGCATACGGTGAGCCGGCTGCAGCCGGGCTTGGACCGCCAAGAGTTGCTCCTCAAGCGTCCGGCTCGCGTCCGGCGCGATTTCAGCCCCCGCCTGCCGGCGCGCCTCGCGATGGGCCTCGATGGTTTGGGTGGCGAAGACGGAGTAGCCGGGAAAGTAGTCTGCACAGAGAACAAAAGGCAGCACAAGTCAGAACACAAATCAGGGATCAAGGGGCAAGCAGGGAGTGAAGAAGGCGGCTTACCGTCGATCAGATCCTTGATACGACTGAAGCCCTCGCTCAGTGCCTGCTTCGCTTCAGCCCAGCCCGCCGCTTCGGTCTCGAACTCGGCCTTCAGGGCATCCTCGCTGTCCTGCGCCTTCTTCAGGGCCACCTTGTGGCTCTCCTCCTGGTCGGCCAACTTCTTGGCCAGGCGGTCACGCTCCAGGACCAAGGTGTTGTACTCGGCTTCCTTGGCGCGAAGGGCGGCCTGGGCCCCGCTGAGCTTCCCCCTAAAGTCGGCATTAGCTCCTGCAAGCATGAAGACAAAGGAAAAATTAATAAGGAAGAAGTCGTCAAGGAAGATCCGACTCGGCTGCTCAGCAGTCGGCCCGAATCTCGGGGACTACACCCAGTGGGTGCGCTGACGCGCCCCCACAGGAGATGAACGAGACAAAGCGCGCACTCGGGCTGCTGGTCAGGTCCTCGGTTCTCCGGCCCAGCTCCTGAGCCTGGGAGTTGAAGGCGGCTGCGCGGAGGTTATGATACTCCTGGAAGATTATACAGGAGGTGAGGATAAGTTAAGTTGTTAGGACCTAGTAAGTTCCAAGCCGCCTGCGCAGCAGCCGACTCGGAACTCGGGGACTACACCCAGTGGGTGCGCTGACGCGCCCCCACGGAAGAAATCAAAAGAGCAAAATAACCAAGGCCAGAAGACTCACCCGGATGACGGCCCGCGTCGCGAGGAACTCTTGGGTGTATCGCTGCAGCGAGGCGGCCTGAGCTTGAAGCCGGTTCCGGACCTCCTGGGCCTCCGCGTTCAGCTCGCCCGTCCCCCCGCTGGGAGTCCACTCGGACATGCTGGCGCTGGCCGCCTCCAGGGCCTCCGCCGTCTGGCTAGCGCCCGCTGCTCGGTGCGGTTCCGGCGTGGAGGCGCCACCCCTTGCGCGCCGGCGCAATGCCGGATGCACCTCGAGGCCGGCCCCTGCCTCCGGCTCGCCCCCGGACGGCTGCTCTGGCGCCGCAGCTGATTGGCCGCTTTGGCCCGCTCTAGTCGGCGCCGTCTGCCGCGCCCCCTCCACGGAGATCACGTGCTCCTCCCTCCTCTCCATCACTGGCGGGCTTTGGTCGACCTCCTCCGACGGGGGCACGGGAATGTCGGGGGCCACGACGCGGAGGGGAACGACAAGCAGCGGAGGCTGGTTGTGCGAGGCCTCCACCTCCATCTCCGCAGCTGCCGCCTCCGCCCGTGCCCTGGCCGCCGCGTCGGCCTGCTCCTTCGTCGCCTGGGCGGTCCTTCGCTCCGCCGCCTCCCACTCCTCCCGCGCCTCCCGTGCGTTCTGCTCCGTGGCCTTCCTAAGGTCGGCGCGGGGATCCATGCGATGGGAGCCTGAGGACCCTCCAGTCGGCCCGACTACGGAGCCGCCAGGACCTCGCTCAAGGGAAAGCGGCGCCCTGTCCAGCAAGCAAAGAAAGGTTTAGAAGAGCTTCGGTCGAAAAGGACAACAACAAAAAACTATATATAAAATATGCAAGACGTTCGACGACTTATGCCGAGATCGCCTGCGGTTGTTTCACTGCCTTGCGGAAGCGGGCCACCTTCGCAGCCGCCTCATCCCGCTTGGTCGCCGCCGTGGAAGCCTTGGATTTCTTCGGCCGGCTGCCGAAGAAGGTCGACGCGGCCCGGCGCTTCTGCACGCCACCACGGGCAGCCGGCACGGCAGACGAGCCCGCGCCTTGATGATCAAGCGTCGGCTCGCGGTGCGGGGTGGCTTCGACCTCGTCGTCGTCCGGCCAGTCCTCGAAGCCGGCTCCAGGCCCCGCGCCTCCTGCCTTGTCGCCTTCCCCCATGATGGCGTCTTCCATGGCGGCCGCTCCCAGGTCCGGATCGTCGACGTCGTCCACCGTGCGGTCAGGGAGGAGCTGGCGCTCTACCCCCGCGGCCTCGGCCGTCGGCGGAAGAAGAGGGTTCTGCTAAAGGCAAACCAATTGATCAAGGGTCGGCTATCATGAGGCCGGCTACAAAAAGGAAAAAAAGAAGAAAAAACTTACGGCAGGCGGAGGGTTGGCGCGGGAATATGGCTCCTTGCCGTATCGCCAATCCTCGACGAGCTTGCAGTTGGAGATGTAGTTCACCATGTAAGACACCTCTGCATGAGGCATCTCCCTGGTGCTCAGCCGGCACGGGTCAAAGCGGCCGCTCATCTGGCAAATCATGTGAGGCCGGCCTTGGAGCGGAAGTACCCGGCGCTCCACGAAGGCAGCCACCAAGTCGGCTCCGGTCAGGCCCTCCGACTGGATCATCACCCGAAGCCGGGAGACGGCTGCATTCCCGGCCTGGGACAATGACCTGGCCTGGTAGCTCCATGAAGGTTGCCTCCCAGCCGGCAGGTTGACGTAGTCGCCTTGCTGGGCGACGTTCTTCACGTAAAAGTAGGACTTCTGCCAGAGCTTCACCGACTGGATCAGCGGGATGGACGGGAACGGATTGTTCTCGCTCACCCGCCTCATGGCAATGAAGGCTCTGCAGGGGGCGGGCACGCCCGCGATGACGGTGCCGAGCTTGCTCTGGAAGAATTCCCCCCTGAGCTCGAGCGTGGGGAGAACCCCAAGAAAGCCCTCGCACAGGGTGATGAAAGCCGACAGCAGCATCACCGCGTTGGGCGTGAGGTGATGCGGCTGGAGGTGGTAGAATTTGAGGAAGGCTCGAAGGAATCCGCTTGCCGGGAGGCCGAAGCCGCACAGGCAGTGCGAGCGGAAGATCACCCGCTCGCCCTCCTCCGGTGCCGGCAAAATCTCCCTCGCCGGCGCTTGACGAACCCCCACGAAGTTCTCGCCCGGCAGGCGCCGCGTCCGGCGGAGGAACTCAACGTGGTCCTCATGGACGTTGGAGCCATCCCACGAGCTCGACATCGCCATGGGAGCGATGCGGCGGGGAGCAAGACAAAGCGACGGCGGAACGGCGCGGCAATGGGTTGCTGCGGCGGCGAAGAGAAGAAGAAGGAAGGCGAGAAGGGGCGGAGCGAGGGAGAGCGTGCGAGCCTCTGCCGCTCCCCCTCCTCCTCCTACTTATAGACCCGCGCGGCGGAGCCGAGGAGGCATGGCGTGGGGGAACGTGGGGATCAACTGCGCTCACTCCCCCACGTCCCGCGATTATTGTGCCCTGATGGCATAATAAAACCGCTGCGGGAAGGCGAGCGGTCCATGTGGGCCGCAGAAGATCCGCGCTCGGGCCGAGGCCTACGAGTGGCGGGCCCGGGCCTGCGGTGGCGTCCCGTCGCGCGCGTGCGTTGGCAGGATTTCCTTTCCACGTGGCCCGCGGTATGGCGCGCGGTCAGCTCGCAGGGCGACCCGCGTTCCCGCCTACGAGAAACGGAGCTTTCCGAAGACGGCGCGCACAAGCAAAGCCGGCCCCTCGGGATAGGAAGCTGACCTAGCTTCTCGTCCCTTTGTCAGCCTCGAAGCTCGACCAGCTTCGGGGACTACTGTCGGAGTAAATGACCATGGGTAGCCTAGCCGGCTCCCCCTGACCCTTCTGAAAAAATTACGAGCCAATTCGGCCCTTGAGAATCCAAGACACAGGGCCGCCTTCCCCTTGCGGGCTGTCTCCCAGGCCGGCTATCGGAAGGCAACCCGACTTTAGCCCTCATGAAGAAAGCCGCGGGAGGGCCGGCTCCGAGAAGCCGGCTGCGAGAAGGCCGACTCCAAGAAGCCGGCTCCCACAAAGCGGTCAAGATCGTACCCTCAAAGTCTGCATCCACATAATGGCGATGTGACGGGGCGTGGCTACAGTGAAGCCTGCCACCCCCGAATCCCGGAGCACGCCTGGCATAGTGCGCCGTACGGGTGGCCATGACCCGTCCGGCGCGGCGTTGTTGCCACGTTGACCCTGATGTCATCCACGACGGGCTGCCAGCGCGGCCCACGGGCGGTGGGCCCCTTCAGGCAGAGAGACACCCGAAGGCAGCCAGGCCTCCCCCAATCGGCCCAAGACAGAGTCGGCTCCCCACAGCCGGCTTGCCACCTCCCTCGAAGGAGACGCCCCATTAAGCAGACAAGACGCGGTGAGGCTACAGCGATCACCCGCCGGACCGTGGCACTGTAGCCACGCCCACCTCGGCGAAGCCCTCGTCACGAGGATTGAGCAACAGTAACCAGCCCCCGACCAGGCCCTGGACAGTGGGGCCTGCCTGTCGACCAAGGAGCCGGCAGCCGGCGGGACCCACCAGCCGGCGGGCCCCAGCAGCCGGCGCAGAAGCCGACGAGTGTAGACACAGACGGCTGGGCCCCACGCCCAGCCGGATTACCATTGTATCCCTGGGGGGTAGGCCTATATAAACCCCCCGGGACACCCATGCAAAGGGTTGATCCCTGCTAGTTTTAGACACCACATAGGGAGGAGAAGAGAGCGAGCCGTGCCCTTCATCCTCCTCTCGCCCAATAGCTCACGGAGCATCATGTAGCTACTTGTTCATCTAGTGATCATGCGGAGACCCCGCAGAGCAGCAGTAGGGGTGTTATCTCCATGGAGAGCCCCGAAGCTGGGTAAGATTCGCCGGCGTGCATGTCTTCGCCTCATCCCGTTTCCAGGCACTGGCGACGTCTTACTGGCTCCCACAATGATAAGCCACCCGTTGGCATATGTCGCACCTACCACCCGACAATACCTTCAAGCGCTAACCTCCCCAGCAACGGCGCCAAAAAAGAGCTTAGTTGATGGTGTGTTAGTGCCGCTTTCCTCGCCTCGCCGGCAACAACGCCGGGAAAGAGCTTGATGTCTACTACACAACCTTCTTCTTGTAGACGTTGTTGGGCCTCCAAGTGCAGAGGTTTGTAGGACAGTAGAAAATTTCCCTCAAGTGGATGACCTAAGGTTTATCAATCCGTGGGAGGCGTAGGATGAAGATGGTCTCTCTCAAGCAACCCTGCAACCAAATAACAAAGAGTCTCTTGTGTCCCCAACACACCCAATACAATGCTAAATTGTATAGGTGCACTAGTTCGGTGAAGAGGTGGTGATACAAGTGGTATATGGATGGTAGATAAAGGTTTTTGTAATCTGAAAATATAAAAACAGCAAGGTAACTAATGATAAAAGTGAGCACAAACGGTATTTCAATGCGTTGAAACAAGGCATAGGGCTCATACTTTCACTAGTGCAACTTCTCTCAACAATAATAACATAATTGGATCATATAAATATCCTTCAACATGCAACAAAGAGTCACTCCAAATTCACTAATAGCGGAGAACAAACGAAGAGATTATGGTCGGGTACAAAACCACCTCAAAGTTATCCTTTCTGATCTATCTATTCAAGAGTCCGTAGTAAAATAACACGAAGCTATTCTTTCCGTTCAATCTATCATAGAGTTCATACTAGAATAACACCTTAAGACACAAATCAACCAAAACCCTAATGTCACCTAGATACTGCAATGTCACCTCAAGTGTTCGTGGGTATGATTATACGATATGCATCACACAATCTCAGATTCATCTATTCAAACCAACACGAAGAACTTCAAAGTGTGCCCCAAATATTTTACCGGAGAGTCAAGACGAAAACGCGTGCCAACCCCTATGCATAGGTTCATGGGAGGAACTCGCAAGTTGATCACCAAAACATACATCAAGTGGATCACGTGATATCCCATTGTCACCACAGATAAGCACGACAAGACATACATCAAGTGTTCTCAAATCCTTAAAGACTCAATTGGATAAGATAACTTCAAAGGGAAAACTCAATTTATTATAAGAGAGTAGAGGGGGAGAAACATCATAAGGTCCAACTATAATAGCAAAGCTCGTGATACATCAAGATCGTATCACCTCAAGAACACGAGAGAGAGAGAGATCAAACACATAGTTACTGGTACATACCCTCAGCTGCGAGGGAGAACTACTCCCTCCTCGTCATGGAGAGCGCCGGGATGATGAAGATGGCCACCGGTGAGGGATTGCCCCCTCCGACAGGGTGCCGGAACGGGTCTAGATTGGTTTTCGATGGCTACTGAGGCTTCTGGTGGCGGAACTCCCGATCTATTGTGCTCCCTGATGTTTTTAGGGTATATTGATATATATATATATAGGAGGAAGAAATACGTCAGGGGAGGCACGAGGGGCCCACGAGGGTGGAGGGCGCCCCCAGGGGTGGGCGCGCCCCCCTACCTCGTGCCTTCCTTGTTGCTTCCCTTATGTACACCCCAAGTCTTTTGGATTGCGTTCGTTCCAAAAATCACGCTCCCGAAGGTTTCATTCCGTTTGGACTCCGTTTGATATTCCTTTTATGCGAAACACTAAAACAAGCGAAAAACAAGAACTGGCACTGGCTCTGGGTTAATAGGTTAGTCCCAAAAATGATATAAAAGTGTATAATAAAGCCCATAAACATCCAAAACAGATAATATAATAGCATGGAACAATCAAAAATTATAGATACGTTGGAGATGTATCACTCCTATCGGGATTTGTCGGCACATCGGGCGACTTTGCTGGTCTTGTTTTACCATTGTCGAAATGTCTTGTAACCGGGATTCTGAGACTGGTCGGGTCTTTCCGGGAGAAGGAATATCCTTCGTTGACCGTGAGAGCTTGTGATGGGCTAAGTTGGGACACCCCTGCAGGGTATAAACTTTCAAGAGCCGTGCCCGCGGTTATGTGGCAGATGGGAATATGTTAATGTCCGGTAGTACAGAACTTGACACTTGACTTAATTAAAATGCACTAACCGTGTGTGTAGCCGCGATGGTCTCTTTTCGGTGGAGTCCGGGAAGTGAACATGGTTCTTGTGTTATGGTTGTGCGTAAGTAGTTTCAGGATCACTTCTTGATCACTTCTAGCTTCTCGACCATTGCGTTGCTTCTCTTCTCGCTCTTATTTGCTTATCTTAGCCACCATTTTTGCTTAGTGCTTGCTGCAGCTCCACCTCATTACCTTTTCCTACCCATAAGCTTAAATAGTCTTGATCTCGCGGGTGTGAGATTGCTGAGTCCTCGTGACTCACGGATACTTCCAAACAGTTGCAGGTGCCGATGATACCAGTGCAGGTGACGCAACCCAGCTCAAGTGGGAGCTCGATGAAGATCTTGGTCGTTGTTTTGTTTCGTTTCCTTTTGATCGGTAGTGGAGCCCAGTTGGGACGATCGGGGATCTAGCATTTGGGGTTGTCTTCTTTTATTTTGGTTCTGTAGTCGGACCTTGATTGTACTCTGGATGATGTATGTTTAACTTGTTATTTGTGTGAAGTGGCGATTGTAAGCCAACTCTTTATCCCTTTCTTATTCAGTACATGGGATTGTGTGAAGATTACCCCTCTTGCGACAAAACCACCATGCGGTTATGCCTCTAAGTCGTGCCTCGACACGTGGGAGATATAGCCGCATCGTGGGCGTTACAAGTTGGTATCAGAGCCATCCCCGACTTAGGAGCCCCCTGCTTGATCGAATCACTGACGTTGTTGAGTCTAGAACAAAATGTTTTGACTCTTACGATTATATATACCGGAGAGTAGGATTCTTTCTACTCCTCGGTCCCTTCGTCGCTCTGGTGAGGCCTCCTGACGTAGAAGTTTTGACTCTCCTCTCCTCAAATTTCACTTAAAATTTTTTAGGATCACGCGGGTATCTTGGAATCGTTCCGATATTCTTGTGACGAGAACATTGTTCTTGGTGCCTCCTGACATTTAGGGGTTGTGGCAGTGTCCCGGGGAGTTGAGCCCTGAGGTGTTGTCGTCACAATTTTATCGTTGCAGTTCTGAAATACCTGAGTTTCGCCGACATCGAAAATCTCTTTTATGCAGTTGTTGGTGAGATAACCTCGACGCCACCCAGTACTGGGGCGGGAGTTAGGGAGTATTGCCATAACTGTATAGCAGATGCTTTTCGAAGGTTGAGGTACACGATTTTCGAAGGTTTCTTGGTTATGTGTTGAAGGATGGATACAGCTGGATGTGGGGATTGTTAGTTTGGGTGAGATATTATGCTTTCCCTGTATCCCCAACACCTGATTGCATAACCAGAAAGTTTCGGGAGTTTATAAGTGGGAATTCAAGTAGCTCCTAGAATATCTTTGGGTTAATTATCCTTTTGCCCTCAGTGGTGTCCATGTGCTCGGTTTTGCCCTTAGATGCGAATTGTGCTCAGTTTTGCCCCTGGTCCATGCAACAACTGCTATGACGAGGCCAAATGGCCATATTTGAGTCCATTCCATCCGCCGACGTTAGTGGTTGTGGGTCCAGAGCTTACACGTGGGACCGCGTGGACGTGGGTCCGGAGCTGACATGTAGGCCCGTGCAACTAAATCCCCAAATCATTCGTAGGATTCTAGCTCACTCTGCCCATCCGCCGGCCGGCTGTCCTGTGCCACTGCCGCCGCCACTTGCGCCGCGGTCAGCACCTGCCCCGCCACCAGTTGCACGGCCTGCTCCGCCGCTACCGTCCTGCACCTACGCTCCACGGCTACCTGCGATGCCCGCCACCTTCCTGCGACTCCATGGGTGGGGCGCCCGCCACCTGTTCGACCCGCGGCGCGGCCTCCTTTCGTGCTCCCGGCGGAGCGCTCAAAGGTGGGGGGCTGCTGGAGCTGTTTGAACTAGGAGGAAGAACCCTAGGGCGAAATGGCGAGCAGCGGCTACCCCAGAGTATTTGGCGAGGCAGGCATCAGGCCGGAGATCCGCCGTGTCCATGGCTGGGTTCCCGAGGGGTAAGTCTCGCCTCCTATTTAGATTGAGCTTAGTTGTGCATTTGAACACTCGTTCGAGTAGGTTTGCCCAATTAGTGTGCTGATTGCGTCTCTGTTTTTCGTCGGTTAGGATGGAGTTGCGGTTTGCTTTCTTGGTGCACATTAGAAGGGACCGTACATGTTTGATGCAAAGGACAAGAAGAAATACCAAGGAGGTTTTGATTATCGGTTGCCAATGGCTAGTAATTGGAGTTTCAGACAATTTGGGGAGGTAATTTGTAGCCAATATCCTTGGGGTTTGCTTGATGAAGTGGTATACAAATACTATGATGGGGAAAAGAAATGGGTGACAGTTAGTAATGATGAAGATCTGGCTACCATTTTTGTTAGGCATAAAGAGAAAGATAATTTTCATGTGAGGCTGCAAGTTGATGTGCTTGAGCAGGCATTTGGACCTAGGATGACGGGTGCCACATCTCGGGGGGAACCAAGTCGTCGTAATGGCATCTCTAGCTTGAACAGTTCAGTTGGTGCACGACGACGTTGTGGCTCGACAAGTGTGGGCAACGGCAGTAGGGTCCACTTGAAGTGGAGCTTGATGACTACAATTCTGGGGTTGATGAAGAGAAGCTATATTCTGATGTTATTCGGAATTTACGACGGGCACCTCGGGCTGAAAACCAAGATGAGGCTCACAATGCAGTCCGTGTGGATGATGATGCGGTGGGTGAGGACGAAGACCTTGCAGCTGTTGAATGGGACCCTTTGAACCCTCATATGGAAGAAGGTATAGTTTTTGCATCCATGAATGAGTGTAGAAATGCACTTGTGACATACTGCATCAAGGTAGAACGTACTTTCAAAGTTGACAAGAGCGATCAAGTACAGAGTGCACTGTCCGACTGAGGGTTGTCCATGGATGCTGCTCGCATCTAAAATGCGAAATAGCACTAATGTTCAGGTCAAAGTGAACCATTTTAAGCACACATGCCAGGAATCAACCCTTAGGAAGGATACAATCAGTAGAGCCAAGTCAAGATGGGTGGCAGAAGAAGTAAAGAAGTGGGTGAAAGATAACCAGCAAGTGGGTCCAAAGAAATTACAGAAGAACATCAAAGATAAGTTTAAGATAGATTTACCATACATGAAGTTGTTCAATGGTAAACAACATGCTATGGGTTCTATTTATGGTAACTAGTTGGAAAGTTTTCAATTGTTGTATTCATTCAAAGGTGAAGTGGAGAGGACAAGCCCAAGTAGTATTGTAGATATTGCTCACCACACCGTGGAGTACACATTCAGGGGAGTGACAAAGATCAAGGAATGCTTTAGGAGGGTTTTTGTCTCCTTTGAGGCTTGTCGCCGGTGTTTTTGGCAGGCTGCAGGCCTTATTTGGATATTGATGCCACTTTTCTCATAGGGAGGTTTAAAGGACAGTTAGTAGCAGCTTGTGATGTTGATGCACATAGTTTTGTATTTCCAGTTGCCTACGGTGTGCTGGAGACAGAGTCTGAGGAGAGCTGGACTTGGTTTTTGCATAATCTGCGCCGGGCTATTACACATCCCAATGGGTTGGTCATTCATACAGATGCCTGCAAAGATTTAGAAGTGGCCGTGGACAATGTGTTCCCTGGAGTAGAGCATAGGGAATGCATGCGTCACCTTGCTGCAAATTTCATGAAGAAATTCAAAGGAAAGATGTATACCGACAATTTATGGCCATCATCTTTGACTTGCAGTATGAAGAAGCACCATTACCACTTGAGGCAGTTATACATGAATCCCAAAGTGAAAGAATACTTGGAAACACACCACTCCAAGTTATGGGCCAGAAGCCAATTCAGTGAACTGAGCAAAGTTGACTATGTACACAATAATCTAGCAGAGTCTTTCAACTCAACGATCCAGAAACTAAAGGGTCATTATGTGGTGGATTTGCTTGACAGGATAAGGATAGAATACATGTAGAAATTTCATTATCGTGCAGGAATAGTCGAGGAAAAATTCATGGGCCACATTATCATCCCTGCCGTGATGAATGAACTGAAGAAGAAAACAACAGGCTTGGAAATGAACATGACTCTTTGCTCGGGTACCACAATAGAGATATCATATTTGGATAAAGAGAAGATGGAATGGACATATCTAGTGGATTTAGAAGCTAGAACTTGCAGTTGTAGGCAATGGCAGATAACTGGGTTGCCATGCATTCATGCCTTGTTTTTCATCACTTCTCTCCCAGGTCCAGCAGGGAACATACAACAGTATGTGCATGAGTACTACTCTGTTGCAAGTTCAAAGCCAAATATGCTTATGCCTTGCCTGCTATGGAGGGAAAACAACAATGGGACATGGTGGACCCTGGATTCAAGCTTTGCGCTCCAGTTCTGAAGAGAGCAGCAGGTAGACCAAGGAAGAGTCGAATCAGACCTCGCAGCGAAGGAGATGGACTTGGAGCGAGGAAGCATAAGCGCACAAGGTGTGGTGGGTCTGGTCATTTCGGTAAGTATTGTGATAACACAGTAGATCCAGCGTTCGGAGAGAGTTTCGATGAAGGCTTTGATGAAAATGTTGGTCAGCAACCGGTTGCCTCAACAGATGATAAAAATTATGGTCAACAGCCGGTTGCATCAGGTGAGGATTTTGACGAGGTTCCAAATGATGATGGTCAACAGCCGTATGATTGATACGTCTCCAACGTATCTATAATTTTTGATTGCTCCATGCTATATTATCTACTATTTTGGACATTATTGGGCTTCATTATCCACTTTTATATTATTTTTGGGACTAACCTATTAACCGCAGGCCCAGCCCAGAATTGCTGTTTTTTTTACCTATTTTAGGGTTTCGAAGAAAAGGAATATCAAACGGAGTCCAAACGTAATGAAACCTTCGGGAACGTGATTTTCTCGCCGAACATGATCCAGGAGACTTGGACCCTACGTCAAAAAACAAAGGAGGAGGCCACGAGGTAGGGGGCGCGCCTACCCCCCCAGGCACGCCCTCCACCCTCGTGGGCCCCATGTTGCTCCACCGACGTACTCCTTCCTCCTATATATACCTACGTACCCCCAAATGATCAGATACGGAGCCAAAACCCTAATTCCATCGCCGCAACTTACTGTATCCACGAGATCCCATCTTGGGGCCTGTTCCGGAGCTCCGCCGGAGGGGGTATCCATCACGGAGGGCTTCTACATCAACACCATAGCCCCTCCGATGAAGTGTGAGTAGTTCACGTCAGACCTACGGGTCCATAGTTATTAGCTAGATGGCTTCTTCTCTCTTTTTGGATCTCAATACAATGTTCTCCTCCTCTCTTGTGGAGATCTATTCGATGTAATCTTCTTTTTGCGATGTGTTTGTTGAGACCGATGAATTGTGGGTTTATGATCAAGTCTATCTATGAACAATATTTGAATCTTCTCTGAATTCTTTTATGTATGATTGGTTATCTTTACAAGTCTCTTCGAATTATCAGTTTGGTTTGGCCTACTAGATTGATCTTTCTTTCAATGGGAGAAGTGCTTAGCTTTGGGTTCAATCTTGCGGTGTCCTTTCCCAGTGACAGTAGGGGCAGCAAGGCACGTATTGTATTGTTCCATCGAGGATAACAAGATGGATTTTTCATCATATTGCATGAGTTTATCCCTCTACATAATGTCATCTTGCTTAAGGCGTTACTCTGTTTTCATGAACTTAATACTCTAGATGCATGCTGGATAGCGGTCGATGAGTGGAGTAATAGTAGTAGATGCAGGCAGGAGTCAGTCTACTTGTCTCGGATGTGATGCCTATATACATGATCATACCTAGATATTCTCATAACTATGCTCAATTCTGTCAATTGCTCAACAGTAATTCGTTCACCCATCGTAAAATACCTATGCTCTTGAGAGAAGCCACTAGTGAAACCTATGGCCCCCGGGTCTATCTTCATCATATTAATCTTCCAACACTTAGTTATTTTCATTGCCTTTTATTTTACTTTGCATCTTTATCATAAAAATACCAAAAATCTTATCTTATCATATCTATCAGATCTCACTCCCGTAAGTGGCCGTGTAGGGACTGACAACCCCTTATCACGTTGGTTGCGAGGATTTATTTTTTTTGTGCATGTACGAGGGACTCGCGCGTAGCCTCCTACTATATTGATACCTTGGTTCTCAAAAACTGAGGGAAATACTTACGCTACTTTGCTGCATCATCCCTTCCTCTTCGGGGAAAACCAACGCAGTGCTCAAGAGGTAGCAATGATTTTGACGATGATCCAATATATCCTCCAAATAATGATTCAAGTGAGGCTCCAAATGGTGATCCAAATGAGGCTCGAAATGGTGATCATGGTGATCCAAGTGAGACTCCAAATGATGATCCAAGTGAGGCTCCAAATGGTGACCAACCTTCTGTTGTTGTGAGTTCTGCTAGGTATGTAAATCTTGCAAGGGTCAAATACCACTGTACATTTATCACTTGACATGATCTCATTACCCTTTATGTTTTGCATAGCTGTAAGGGCATTTCCCTACTTTGTGTTTTGGATGATGATGACAACCCTTTGTTGGTCTAATCTTGTGCTAAGTGTCTCAGGTTTTCGGTATTTAGGCCTACATCGGTTAGCTATTCTCTCTAAAAGGAAAAGATCGAAGTCGGAGTTTTCTATGCTTTTTATCTCTTTTGGTCGTAGGGAACCCATACTATCAAGAGGGAATCCACATTGGAAAGAGTTGGGGGAATCTTTTCACGTACACTTATCTCACCCCTCTCTTGCCTTCCTAAGTTGTGAGAGAGAGCTCTTCCCTTCTTATCCTACTGCTTACTGTGGCTTCCCAACGGTTGTACCCTCTGTGGAGTGGTTGTACCACTGGTTCTTGGCGCTTACCAGTTTTGATCGAGCGGTTGTACCACTGCTTCTGGGCGGTGGTACCGCCACCTTGCTCAGCAAATACTAGGGCGGTTGTTCCGGCTGAGTACTGCACAAGTACCGGTCAAACTTCTGTTTTGATGCGGTACTCGAGCGGTGGTGGCTCGGTTGGTCCGGTCGTACCGGTACCACCGATGTCCGGAGCGGTTCTACCGCTCAGGACTTAGCCGCCCGAGCGCTCAAGGCCAAGCGGTTGCACCGGTCCTGTACCGCTCGACTACAGCACTCAGGGGTGACTCCCTTCTGTTTCTATGCGGTGGTTGAGTGGTGGCTAGGCGGTTGGTCCGGTTGTTCTCCTAAACCGGTACTACCGCCTGGTCGCCCGGTTGTACTGCCTGGTAGGGTTCTGCACGTAAACCGTGAGTCTCGGTTGTACCGGGACTAGGAGTGGTTGTACCGCTGCAGTACAGAAAATGCAGTAACGGTTGGATTTTTAGGGTTGCTATATAAGGGTGCTACTTCCACCTACCACACCCACCTTTGACCTCTCTCACTCCACCATTAATGCTACTCAAGCTCTCTTGCCTGATCTCTCTCTCTCTAGCCACTCAAACTTTTTGATTTGCTAGGGAGTGAAGGAGGAGACCTAGATCTACACTTCCACCAAAGGATATTTGCTTCCCCCATACTTTCTTGTGTGGATTTTGTTACTCTTGGGTGTTTGAGCACCCTAGACGGTTGAGGTCACCTCGGAGCCACATTCCATTGTGGTGAAGCTCCGCGGTTTTGTTGGGAGCCTCCAATTAATTTGTGGAGAGAGCCCCAACCTTGTTTGTAAAGGTCCGGTTGCCGCCTCCAAGGGCACCAATAGTGGAATCACGACATCTCGCATTGTGTGAGGGCGTGAGGAGAATATGGTGGCCCTAGTGGCTTCTTGGGGAACATTGTTCCTCCACACCGCTCCAGCGGAGATGTACTTCCTCTCAAAAGGAAGGAACTTCGGTAACACATCCTCGTCTTCACCGGCTCCACTCTTGGTTATTTCATCCCTTTACTTGTGCAAGCTTATTTGTGTTATATACCTTGCTTGCTTGTGTGCTTGGTGTTGTTGCATCATATAGGTTGCCCACCTAGTTGCTTATCTAGACAACCTACTTTGATGCAAAGTTTAATTTTGTAAAGAAAAGCTAAAAATTGTTAGTTGCCTATTCACCCCCCTCTAGTCAACTATATCGATCTTTTCAACAGCTCTATGATAGGTTTGAAGAAAACGTGCAAGGTACCGGCAACCAAGAGGAGAAGAGAAGAAGCAATGAGCACAAGGTGCACGTGGAGCAAGGTGATGGCAAGAAGCTTAAGGAACAGACAGAAGCCCCAACGCTATTTATGAATAATTATGAAACATTATGAATAATGTTGTATTTCCTTGGATGATGTTGGACCTATGTTAGAACTATATTTGACATGATGTTTAAATATGTTGGATGATGTTTGAATGAGCACATGGTTTTTCCTTTTTTGATTTTTTTAATTTGTTTTGCTCATTTGAATTCTGGTCAAACCTAACTTTGACCAATATTTAAACAAGTCTAAAACATCAAAATGAAAAACTAAGCCTGGATCCTTCTTAGTGAATCCAAACTGAAGCTGTGGTGAGGATTTTGAAATTTTCATGAAAAATGTGCTAAAAAGAGGGGTCGAAAGGTAGGGTAAACGACCTCATTTCTAAGCAAGGTTTTTATCGACCTTGTCTAAATCAGCCAAATAACTTTCCTACACATATATTCTATATATACAGACTATGTGCACTGGTTTTTTCCTTTTGTTGATTTTTTATTTGTTTTGCTCATTTGAATTTTGGTCAAACTTAACTTTGACCAATATTTAAACAAGTGTAAAACATGAAAATGAAAAACTAAGCCTGGATCCTTCTTAGTCATTCCAAAATGAAGCTGTGGTGAGTTTTTTGAAATTTCCATGTTCATTTCCCCAAAACACTTCTCTTCACTTCATACAAGAGAGTTTGAGATACTCGAGATATCACACAATACACATAAACTTATCGTTTAAATGTATGTGAACCTTTTTTAACAACTTAAGTCGTTAGTATATGACATAAGAAGACTATGTGCGTAGGTTTTTTATTTTTCTGATTTTTATTTAATTTATAATGCTCATTTGAAATCTGGTCAAACATAGCTTTGACTGCTCCAAACCCCTCCCAAACCCCTCTAACCCTAGCACTGAACAAGGACCGTCCATCTAACCCTAGCGGCGATCAAGGGCCATCGATCTAATCCTTCTAGAAGGAATCTGCGGGGAGGAGGGGGGGCGATCCGCGAGATGCAATCTGATTGGCTGGGAGATTGTTTTTTTAAACAAATACTGGACGCGCTGGATGGACCGTTGGGCCGTCTCGTTGTATGGGCCTGAGACCACAGTAAATAGCCCGTCTCGGCCTTTCCAGGCCTTGCATGCATGGGAGGCAGCGACGTGGGTTTGCTTGCGCGGGAGGCGGACGTGCATGCATGCGAGCGAGGCGCGCTAGGCGAGCTAGGCTAGCGAGGCGAGCTAGGTGGCCATGCACGTATTGATTCAGAGTTAGGCATTACGGCAGTGGTTCAGGGCACCGAGTCAGATGCACCGCCCGACCAAAGAGCTATGCAGTGATTCAGATGCACACACACGCCCCATGTATCGTTTTCGTGCAAAAATTAAAGAGTGCAAAACGTAATGGATACACACACATGTCCGGATTCACACACGCACCGTTCTCATCCTTTCTCTCTTCCTCTCCCACCGATAGGCCTATAAATGGGGTGCCTCTCTTCCTCTCCCACCCACAAGCCAGATCCGATCCATTCTCTCCAACTTCAAACACCCAAGCGACCGAGCCCTCCCCAAGCGAGACCAATTGAAGATGCAGTTCAACGGGCTGACCTTCAACCGTCTGCCTATCATGCAGGAGCTGCGCTACCCACCGGTCGTGCTCGTGGAGAGGGAGCTCCGTGTGTGGCATATTTCAAGGTGGAGGGGTTCTATCGAACTTACCCGCGCCTTCCTCAGAGCCAGCTATGCCCACCTCCCACGGGGCTCGCCTAGGATGTTCACCCTCAACGAGGTTTGTGACCGCGGCGACATCCTCCTACTGCTCGTGGTCACCTTCACCAACCCATTTGACGCGTGCGAGCTCCTCGGCCAAGTCTTTTGGTGCGGCTGGGAGGCCATCTTCTTCACCGTGTACAACATCTACACCAACTATGAGAGCATCTTCCCCATTCCAGGCCAGATGCACTCCCTTCCCTATGACGACGAGGAGGAGGTGTCAAGATGAAGACGGTGTTGAAGGGGCACGCGACCAAGGTGGAAGAAGGAGGTCAAGATGAAGATGTTCAAGCCCGGATTCAAGCTCGTCATGTTTCATTTTTATTTTGTTGCTTTTCTATGTCGTGTCGTGTCGTGTCATGTTTCGTCATGTGTCCATGAACTTATTATCATTGCTTAATGTAAGGGTGGTGTGTTGCATCTTATATAAGTTACTAGGGTTTATTATGTGTGTTAAAAAATATACGTGCCCAAACATATCATTTCTTCCCTAAACCAAGTCATGAAGTTCGAGAACTTGTGGTTTTCATTAATGAAAATCGGAGGGGGTGAGAAGCCCTCTCTTTCATTCAAAAAAAAACAAGTCATGAACTAACATGCAAATTTATTCCCTTTAAATCCTAAACCAAGTGCCACTCTAACCCTAAACCAAGTGCCACTCTAACCAAAATCATGTGGCAGTGCAAACATACGCTTTCAACCTTCCAACCCTCCAAAATTTCAGTGCAAAACAAAGGAAAACCACTCTCACGCGTGTGCAAACATTCACGGTCTCACTATGTATACCTTCCTTCCCTACCCATGTCAAAGTCTTTCCATCTGTCCTAGCGGATACCAGCGCAACCCTAAACGCCACAAACCCACGCGGTCCTGGGTTCGAGTCCCCAGCCGCACCAAGTTTTTGTGCATTTTCCACCCTTCATTTTTTTAGACAAATTATTTTTTTCTCAATGTAATGCCCTTAAAAAATGTTCATTTATTTTGGCACCAGGTGTAAACCTCTACCAGAGCTAAGGCACATTTTCCATGACATTTTGGTCTTTGATTTAAATCACGGTGTATTTGAATTGGAGTAATTAAATTGCTATTAAATATTTAACAGCTCCAAAAAAATTCTAACCTTAATTGTTTGGCTCTGGAATAATTCAATTAGCTTCCACAAAAAGTTTCAGCATTATGATTTACTGCCTAAATTAAATCAGAACAAAAAAACAGAAAAACACGCAAGAGAACCCCCGAATGGGCCTAATTGGATGCAGTTGGCCCATTAGTCTAGCCTGCACTTGGCTCTACGCTCCGAATTTGGCCGAAGAGCAACCTTTTTTTTTGACAGAAAGGCAGAGCAGAGAGCTGCATTTCATTGATCAAGAGTTTTTGAATTCCTCATTTCTTCTCCTTTTTTCAACATATTTAAATGTTGGTCACTTCTTCTCATTTTTCAACATTTAAACAACTTTGACCAACATTTAAACTAGGTGAATTTCTCATACAATTTCAAGATTACAAATTCCTCCATAATTCATGCCTTTCCATACATTTTCAACATTACAACTAGTGCGATCACCATACCTACAAATGCCCAAAAGTATTTGCAAATGGGTATTGTTAGTGCTCGATCTTCAAGCTTCCTAACCTTCTTCTTCAACATCCTATGCTCAACAGCTAGCTCTCTATCAGTGTGTGCTTCGCCCTCCATCTCTTCTTCCGGAGCTCGTGCTGCGGCCACTGCCGTTCGTGGCAGCATGCACAACCATTCTTCATGCTCTTCTTGCAGTTCATTCATCAAAGTCTTGGCCAGAGCATCGACCCAAAGAAAGAAGCATGTCACCTGCATGAACACCAAATAGATCAACCCATTGCTTAAAGATCCTGACCACGAAAATGTTGCAATGGCCCCGATTCTTACCCCATTCTCGCTGCACATGTAGAACGGACGATTCTGGTTCCTCGGTGTGTGAGAAACCCTCCGAACAACACCTGCCCGGCACCACGGACAGATGAAGACAGGCATGTCCACACGCGCCCGGCTCTGCATCCGCGAGGTGGCGCAGGAGCTTGAGGAAGAAATGGAGCGCGGAGCCGAAGGCGATCTCAACGCCGCCACGCCCTCCACAGCTAGCTTCCCACCACCGTGTTCTCTCTCTCTCTCGCCGTGGTCACCGTCGTGCTCTCTCTCTCGCCGTGGTCACCGTCGTGCTCTCTGTCGCCATGGTCACCGCCGTTGTGTGTCGCCCGCTTATATAGCACACCCGCAACGGCTCTCTGCTCAATGGATCTCTGCTGGGTCCCACAAGCCACACGTGCAACGGTCTGAATAGAATTGGCCGTCTTTGCCGCCGGGTCCCACCTCTAAGGGCCGAGTCAAAACGTTGACCTGACGGAGACGGCAGAGTTCATGGAACGAGTCGGTGCGCACGGACTAGGGGCAAAATTGAGCACAATTCGCATCTGAGGGCAAAACTGAGCACACGGACACCATTGCGGGCAAAAGGATAATTAACCCAATATCTTTCCAACAGACACATGATACGATACGGGATCTATCATATGTTTGTTCCGGCTTATTTTCTAAGCCAATCCTTTGTCTTGTTTTGAGTTGTGGTATTCGAGTTGCTTCGAAGTCAAGTGTGATTCGATACCTTTCCTAAGCGGTGTTCTCATATTTCTATGCGAATACTAATCCTTCATGATAATCGAGATTGTCATGTCAATCCTTTTCAACTGGTGTGTTTCTCTTCAAGTGGATCCGATCATTTTCAACATCCGCAAGATCATGTCTAAGTTCTCTCAACGGTGTTTGTTTCATATGTCCCAAGTTGTCTTTGTTTTTCCCGCCCTCCCACCCTTTTTCTTCCAGGACTCAGATTTCTTAATCATGTATCCTTTTATTTGTGAGAAGTCTCTTCAGTCTTTTCTTTCAATGTTTTACCCGGTGTTTCTTATAAAGATGCTAAGGGAGCTTCAAGTTCGTCACCCTTCACTCGTTTTCTTCTCCGGTGGATTCAATTCAAGCTTTGTCGATCATATCATTTCCTCAGTTCAAATGCTTTCTCATGCCGGTGCACCTCTTAATCATTCACTTCTTGCTATTCATTTGTTCTGTAGTGATGAAGATATCTCAGAAGGCTCGTCTTTTCATTCAAGATCTGTTCAACCTATTTCGAGGTTGTTATCTCATTCAAGCCATTTAATTCAACTGGTGCAATCTCTCTTTTAGATCATTCAACGGTGTATCTTTGAGTGGGCCCTAACCCACAGGTCTTTTCCCTGGGTCTTACCTGCCTCTTCTATTTTCTCAGAGTTACTCTCAAATTCTTTTCCAAGTTTGATGTAAGAATGAATTATCATCAGTCATATGTATTTCTCCAAGATCTGTCAAATTCTTTTAATTGTTGGCTCAACCTCTTTGTTTTTTTTCATTCTCCTGGAGTATCTCAACAATTCATGGTGGTGTTTCTCATCGTCATTCTCAACATTTGAAGACCGAAGAAGAGTTTTTCCTCCAAATCTTATCCGTTCTCTTAGAGATGCGAAGTTCAAGCTTGTTGCCATCCTCTCATAATTGTTTTCGATTGTGAGAATTCTTTTCATCCATCCGGAGCAATTCAGGAATCTTTTCAGTGTGATTCTCCGGAGTCCATCATCTCAGAATTATTCATTCTCAGCGTGTAGCTATCGTTCTCCAAATCATACCGGTGAATCATTCAAATATCCTCTAATCAGTTCATGATCTCTCCATTCTCATGTATTGTGGCACCCTGGCTCAGAGCGACCGGTTTACCCTGCATTGCCAGCCCAGAGATCATGTCTTCTGGCAACACACAACATCTTGGTACAGAAAAAACAACCGCTTTATTTAAGCTAGCGGATCAGAGTTTATATTACAACAGATGTCGAGGCCAAGCAGCACGCACGGTGCGTCTGAACAATATGTACATTATTTAGTGGACATCAAGGGGCCTCGATCATACAACTACGCGGCAGCGGAACAACGTCGTAGCGGAAACTCCATAGCACAGGGACACCGATGTGGACATGATCTAGACTCGAGCAGCACTCCTTTCCAACGCGACTTTCCTGAAATCTGGCATGACACGCCAGGTCAGTACATTGAATGTACTTGCAAGCTCACAACAGGCATAATCATAATGACAAACAATATCATGATATTTAACCAATTAATAATGCAATAATGTTCCAACATGTTGTGCTCATGGGTTTAGCAATCTTGGAAAACCCTTCAATGAAACGACGGTAATATCCAGCTAATCCGAGAAAACTCCGGATCTGTGTCACTGTCGTGGGCGGCAACCAATCGAGCACATCCTTTACTTTGCTTGGGTCCATGGATATACCTTCGTCGGATAGTACATGTCCGAGAAACCCAACTTGCTTGAGCCAAAACTCACATTTACTGAATTTGGCGTAAAGTTGATGGTCGCGGAGTCGTTGTAGCACTGCTCGGAGGTGATCCTTGTGCTCGTCTTCACCCTTGGAGTAAATGAGGGTGTCATCAATGAAGACTACCACGAACATGTCGAGGAAGTCCATGAATACTTTGTTCATCATATGCATGAAGAAAGCAGGGGCATTGGTGAGACCAAAGGACATCACTGTATACTCATAAAGACCGTACCGAGTAGTGAATGCGGTCTTAGGAATATCTTCCTTTTTAATTTTGAGCTGATGATATACGGTCCATAAATCAATCTTAGAGAATACCTTAGCCCCACTGAGCTGATCAAACAAATCATCAATCCTTGGTAGCGGATATTTATTTTTGATGGTGACCTCATTCAGCTGGCGGTAATCCACGCACATGCGGAGGCTGCCATCCTTTTTGTCCACGAAAATAGTGGGTGATCCCCATGGTGAAGAGCTGGGACGAATATATCCTTTCTGGAGCAGTTCATCAAGCTGTTTCTTTAGCTCCACTAATTCTGATGAGGGCATCCGGTAATACTTCTTGTATAGCGGTGCAGTTCCGGGCACAAGGTCTATTGCAAATTCCAGCTCTCGATCTGGTGTCATGCCTGGCAGTTCCTCTGGAAATACATCAGGGTACTCGCTGACCACAAGAATTAATTCCAACTCAGCCATAGCAGTGAAAACCAATTCTTGTTTGGGTATATTCTTGCGAGCATAGAATTTGATAGTCTACCCATTTGGACTGGTCAAAGTGACTTCTCATGTTGCGCAGTTTTTGCAAACTTGATATTGGGTCAACCAATTCATACCCAATATAATATCCAACTTTTCAGACTCAATAATTATCAGAGAGGTTGCAAAGTAGACTCCGTTGATATTGATTTCCAGATCACGGCAGACCAGGTAGCTCTTGATTAGAGATCCCGGGGTTTGTACCAGCATATTTGTGCCCAAAAGTGTACAAGGAAATTTGTTTTGGGCAGCAAAACTCCGAGAAATAAAAGAATGGGAAGCCCCAGAGTCAAATAAAATTACGGCAGGTATGTCATTTACAGAAAACATACCAATGACGACTTCGGGGTTCTCTTGTGCTTCAGCGGATGAGAGATGGTGCACGTGCCCAGTAATGTTTTGCTGGGTCGGGCATGACTCTATAAAGTTGACTTGTGGCCTGAATGGGGCATTCGCCTTGTTGTTCTTGGGGCACTGTTTGGCATAATGTCCGTTCTGCCCACAATTGAAGCAAGAATTATTGCGCTGACGCTCCTCGTGCATGGGGTTGGTCACGATATTCCTGACTTGAGTGGTGGTCTTATTAGGATTTTGTTGCCAATTTGGCTTGTTTTCCACCTAAGTCTTCTGCTAGGTACGAGCCTTTTGCAAACCTTGCCCATCCTTGTTTGGCTCAATCTTACGCTTGTTGTCGTTGTTGGCAGGCCTATTATCTGATATAAGCTTGTGCTCCCGTTCAACAATGAAAGCCTTGTTTACCAGGGTTTGGAAATCTGGGAAATCAAACATACTAAGAGTGCACCGGAGTTGCAGATTTAAGCCTCCAAGAAATTTGTCAATCTTTGTTTCTTCGGTGGCCACGTCATAAAGGGAGTAATGGGCCAGATGATTGAATTTTTGCAAATATTCCCCCACAGACTGATTCCCTTGGACGAGTGTGAGAAATTCACGCTGCTTAACCTTCATAACTCCAGTAGGGATATGATATTTCCGGAACTGATCCTTGAATTTTTCCCAGGTGATTTCTTCATCAGCAGGCCACATGGCTTTTGCATTTTCCCACCATATGGCAGCAGCGCCTTCAAGGTAATGAGTTGCAAATGGAACTTTATCATTTTCTTCAGTATGAGCAATCTCAAGCTTTTTCTTAATGGTACACAACCAATCGTCTGCATCCAATGGGTCAACAATCTGACTGAAACTAGGTGGCTTGGTCCTTTGAAAATCTGACAGCCTTGAGTAATGACCGTTCTAATTTCCATTCTGTCCAACCATAGCTTGCACACTTCTTAACATTTCAAGCAGATCATTGTTCCTTCTTTCCTCAAACATACGCAGAATTTGCGCGGTGGAGGGCGGATTTGGCGGTGGCGGAACGTACGGCTCGGGCGAATGTCCTGCCTGTCGTGCGGAACGACGAACAGGAGTTCCCTCATGAACGTTGCTACTGCTGCCTCCCCGCGTCATTCTAGTGTGGATTTTTCCCAAGACAACGCAATCGAGATGAGAAACATCCAAGAATAAATTTCGAGAAAAGCCAGCGACAAATCCCGAAAGAAAACAAAAGAGCGAAGAAAATATGGCGAATAAAGTCCCAACATGATTATACATAGACTCATACATAAAAGATAAACAACATGACAGGTTCAACTACACTGATACATGCAACGAATCACCATGACTCATACGGCTACCTCCGTACATTATCCGGACGACTGTGAATACTCCGAGGTACTACTGCTCTGCTGGTGCTGCGGTGTCCTCCCCTAAAACGGAATCGGATCCTGAGCTGACGAGGTTAACGGAAACCTCTAGATTAAAGGTAACACGACGGCGCTGCCTCGAGGGATTTCCCTCAGGGGCAGGGGTAGGATGAAGCATCGGGGCTACAGGAGTAGTGAGAAGTGAAACCCACTAGGCAGGAGAACTGAGAGGGTTCACCGTCGAGGTGCCTGAGCTACTCGGGGGAGTAACCGGTGAAACAGGGGAGCTAGAACTGGCTGGAATATACGGAGTAAATCCCAGAGAAGATGGAGTAGTGGCAGATCTAGTAGTGACCAAAGCAGCGGCTAAAGCAGTACGGGCACGAGTCAGCTCTCGGGCCAGCTCGTGGATCATAAGGTAGCTAGCAGTGACATAACGAGCAAGGTGGCTAGCAACACTATCAGACTCCGGATCAATGATCTAGAAACGGACACGACCATTGTCGTGCAGAGAAGGGTTGTAAAAGAAACCTGGGTGGTTTTGCATTCGGACCTTGTTGTATCGAAGCTCGACAAGGACCTCGATTGCAGCAAACTGGACAGCCTGAGAAGCGGTAGAGGCGTAACCGCTCCGAGGTCGTAGTCTAGCATGGCCTACAGTCAGCGCGGCTCTGATACCAAGCGTTGTGGCACCCCGGCTCAGAGCGACCGGTTTACCCTACATTGCCAGCCCAGAGATCATGTCTTCTGGCAACACACAACATCTTGGTACAGAAAAAACAACCGCTTTATTTAAGCTAGCGAATCAGAGTTTATATTACAACAGATGTCGAGGCCAAGCAGCACGCACGGTGCGTCTGAACAATATGTACATTATTTAGTGGACATCAAGGGGCCTCGATCATACAACTACGTGGCAGCGGAACAACGTCGTAGCGGAAACTCCATAGCACAGGGACACCGATGTGGACATGATCTAGACTCGAGCAGCACTCCTTTCCAACGCGACTTTCCTGAAATCTGGCATGACACGCCAGGTCAATACATTGAATGTACTTGCAAGCTCACAATAGGCATAATCATAATGACAAACAATATCATGATATTCAACCAATTAATAATGCAATAATGTTCCGACATGATGTGCTCATGCTCTTGGGATAGACGTCTCTCGGGACCGACTTACCCATCGTGATCGTTCTTGGATCGCAAACAAACCACCATCGTGGTCTTAACCAGAGTAACTCGTGATCCTTACGGCGATCACAACAAAACCACCATAGTGGCCTTGACCAGAGTAACTCGTGATCCTTACGGCGATCACAACCAAACCACCATCGTGGTCTTGACCAGAGTAACTCGTGATCCTTGCGGCGATCACAACCATGACCCATATTGGGTCTCGAACATCTCGATGGACTTTCCGCCATCATCATCAGTGCAAAGTTCATAACTTAGTGTGTAGGTTTATTAACCGTTGACTCATGGTGGGACCTACTACAAGATGTCCGTGAACGTGGACTCGGCTATCGATAGATTATACACCCTGCAGAGGTAGCACACTGTACCCACACCACAGAACCCATGGCCTCGCACTCCTATTCGGGTGGACCAACGACATTCTGACAAAACCCTTCCATTGCCATGACACTCTCCCGGCCACTTCGACCCAATCCCCAACGAGCTAGTCCTGGGTGGCCCCGTGTCTACCAAAGACACAACGACCACCGTCGTGGCCAAAACGATCCCACTCATGGACCCGGTATGATAATCTCAACAATGGGCACACAAGGTTATGCCTGCTTACCGGGCCAGGGTAAGCATGCCCATAACCTTCCCTAGTTGGGGGCACCGACCAGAGGCATGTCAATGGACCGAATCAAGGCCTTCCCACAAAGGCAAATGTGGTTGCACTGGGAAAATCTCGATTCAGCAGCACCATGACCCAGTCAACGATATATTCAAGTTGAGTTATATTCAGGTTCAACTTAATATGAAAATGACCGGTGTCATAGCATGCCATGAAATACAATACTACACATGCATCACATATTAACGAAAATGACTGATGTCAACCATATTCACACTAAGCATAAGTATCAACAACTTATATTACTTTCCTAGTTAGGGTAACTCTCACTTTAACAATATATTTTGCAGCAAGCATATTCATTTTCTCATGCAAGAAAAATAACTTCGATTAATTTCTCATATGCATAGCAAAGATTTTACTATCACCACAAGCAAATCCTATTCTCTTTGCCAACCAAGTTAGGTTCAAACATTCTGTAAATTAAGCAAAATGGCTTAAACAAGCACTTAACATGATATTTTCTAACAAATTTAACTATTTTATTTATGCAAGAAAATAACTTTAAGCAATTACCCATATGGATAACAAATCACCTTATCATTACCATAATTAGAGCTTAGCTTCTTTACCAACTAAGCTAGTTTCAAGGTTCTGTAAATCAAGCATAATACTAACACCCACTTAACAGAATATAAATAACATAATAGTTATTTAAATGCATGGATTAATCATTTCATTCAAGTAAGAAAATCATCAATATTGAAATGGAACCATGAAAATGTTGTTGTGGCTTGCCTCAATGCAGATGAGGTTCACAAGCCTTCTGGTGATCCTCAAGACAAGCCTCACCCTCTGAAAATAATTTTAAACACAAGAAGAAAATATCAAGAACTCTTCTGAAAATCACCAGAAATTCTAGATAGCTCATAAAAATCTCATTTTTGGTGAACTGCTAGATTTCTTTGCAAAGAATATAATGCAAAAAGAATCAATTCATTTGGACTTATGGTTAAAAAGTTATAACTGCTTGAAGCTCTCTAGAATTGAATTGAATTTGAATTTAGATAAACAGACTAGGGGGTGACGTCGAAGGCGTAAAGCCTCAGGGCGCCACCACTCATACCGCTTCGCGCGCGTATAGAGTGGCTGACTAGCGGGCCCTGCTAGTCAGGTGAGAAGGAGGGGAGAAGGAAACAGAGGGGGGCCGCGGCTTCACTAGAGCTCTCGCCGGCGACGAGGGCTCCTTGGACAAAACGAGAGGGAGGGATCGAGAGAGGGGATGTAGGCGCACCTGCCCGTACCCGTAGCGTAGCTAGGGGCGGTCGGACGGCGTCGGAATCGACCTCGCAAGCGGAGGCAGAGGGCGGTGGTCACCGGAGATGAGGAAGACGGCGAGCAGGGGCAACTTCAGGGGCTCCAGGGGGACGGTATGGCTTCACCGGAGAGCGGCGGAGGCCCTGGAAGGATCGCCCTGGCCTGGGAGGGGCTGGAGCTACTGCGGCGACCAGAGGGGATCGCCGACGAGCTCAAGCTCGAGGGCGGCGGCCCGTGTCCTGTCCGGCCGGGCTACGGTTTCCTACACACTTGTGGGGTGTGTGGGAGTGGTGGATGGTGCTTGAGGAGGCTGGGGGCGGCTCCATTTATAGGCGAGCGGAGAGGGGGTTTCGGGCTCCGCCGGTGGACACCTATCCACGGCGCCCGGCGACGAGTGGCGTCACTGAGAGGGGAAGAAGGCGACGCAGGTCACGCGACGACTGTTGGTGAACGGGGACGAGCACAAGAACGAGGAGAAGGCGCCGAGCACAGTGCGCACCACACTGATGGGTTGGCCGGACCGTGCCCGTGCTCACTACGGCGGGCTCCGGCGTCTGCGAGCGCCAGGGGGGAGTTAATGGCGTTGAGACGAGGATGGTGGCGAAGTTTGGCACGCTTAGGCAGGCGGGGAAGCGAGCACGCGATCAACAGAGGCTCGGGCGCGCCGTAGAGCGCGTCGGCCGCATGCCAGCACGCCTGGACGAACGCGGTCACCGCGTGAACTCTGACCTCATGCCGACCTAAGTCCAAACTTCATGTCTGGCATGTTGTTCGTGGTAGTTTTGAATGTTACCACGCTTTGGTTTGGCTCCAGATGCAGTAGAGAAGATTTCACATGCCAGGTAAGTTTCTGGTCAGTAACTTTGAGATGTTACTGAGGTCAAATGGCTGGGAGTTGGGGGCTGTGCTTTGGAGGCTAGCTATCATCTACTAAGGTGATGATGCACAAGAAAATTCAGGCACAATGGAGCAAGTAAAATGGTAGTTGCTGTAGAAACCACCATTTCTGTCCCGAACAGAAAATATTTTCTGTAGCAAAAATATTCCAAAAAGTGATGAAATATTTTTGCTCAGGAAGGTGCCCTAGGGTTCAAAGAATATTTGGGAATTTTCTCAGATTTTTGTGGGCAAGAAAAATTAGGGTTTCTTTGGAGCTCATTGAACTAGCTAGGGTTTTAGAGAAGAAAAATGAATATATTTCATTTAAGAAAATATTCCCAAGATTATTTTGAGATAGGTCAGAAGGGGAATGATGATTAGAGAGGGGAATGATGCACTTGGGTCAAAGCCAAGGGTATCCAAGTGTCTAAGTCCACACGAAGAGATTCAAAAACCCCAACTTTCAAAATAAATCCAAATGAGAATCAGGCAAATAAGAGAGGGCAAAATTGAGGCTATCACATGTATCTAAATCCCCTCAAGTATATTCTTTCATTTTTTCCAAATTATTCCCGATGAATTGTGCCTTCACGACTTTCATTTTCAGTTCTTACGGCGGTTCGTTCAAGAATTCTCTTCCGTTGTTATTGTATCAATTCATTCGTTCTTTCCAAATTCTACTGGTGGTTCATTGAAGTCCTTCTCAAGTTTGCGCTATATCTCTCTTAATCCTTTCTACGAGAAAAAGTAGTATTCCAAATCCGCTGCTTGTCATCAATTTAATTGATGAAGGATAAGCATAATGTAATTCTAATTCTTGTTTCATCCAAGTGATTAATTCCTTATTCCCGAGGTTCATCAAAATTCTCGGTTTCAATTATTCGTCTTTCTTTTCCGGAGTTCCAAGTTCCATCTAATCATTGCAAGGCTTCTATCGGAGTTCTTTTCAAGTTTACTTTCGTTTGGTCAGTCTTTTATTACCGGAGTTCTTCATGGAGGTTCTACATGGTGGTTCGTCAAGTATTCTTTTCATCTTCAATTGTTCTTCAAGATTTCTCTCGAAGTTATGATCCGCCAAGCTATACTCTCAAACAAACATGGTGTTCAACACATGTCTTGTTTTGAGGAGTTCAAGCATTCTTCATCTTGCATTCAGAAGCGCAATTCTTTCATATCTCATCTTTTGAGGTAGTGTTATGTCATTGTTGATAATTTCCCTTCGTGTTTCATGATTCACAAGTTTTCAAGAGTGACATATCTAAATCCATCATTTTCTCTTCGCTCAAGACATCTTTTCAACCAATCAATCTCTTCATTGGAGTTAGATTGGGTTATATTTCACCTAAAGCTTTCCCTAGGGTTTGTTTCTATTTATGGTGCTCATAAATGACCCAAGTTCTTCATTTATCCTCCCGGTGAAATAAGTTTCTCGTCTCCTTGTTCATATCAATCCAATATATTGTTTTTCGTTAGTGGCAAAATTTCACCTCAAGATTTCGAGATGTTTTCTATAAGCCCACAACAAGCTTACTCTTTTTGTTGTTGGTTTTCCAACAACTCCGTTATAACCTTCTTGCAAGGGTGCCTTCCAAGCTCATTTGTGGCAGAAGTTGGCATTTTCATCTCCATTCTTTTATTACAATGATATAGCTTCTATTATTTTGTTCCGGAGGCATTGTGATGTTGCTATCTTCACTCATCATCTCGGGTTGTGTGGACCGTGTTCTTATCCAGTTTCAACCGGAGTGTCATGCCCTCTTTTCAAGTTCTTCCCATTCTGTCAAGTTTTGCATCCCTTCTCAACTAGAGTACTGTCTGAAATCTTTCTTACCCATTGTGCCATTCTTTCAATAGTTCTGGAGGCAGTGTGTTGTTGATTTCATCTAGTATCCTCTCATCTTGTCAAATCATGTTCAAATCCTGCCATTTACAGTCGGAGTGCTGCCCAGTTTATATCATTTTTTCCCTCTCTATCTTGTTTTAACCGGAGTGTTGTCGTAATTGATCTTTATCGTTCCTTGTACATCAAGTTTCTACTGGAATGCTTGCATGTACTTCTTGTCCATTGCAACCCTTTTCTTATGTCTTTCAACCTACAAGGTTCTCGTAATGTTCCTTGTTCCTCTTTTCTAACGGAGTGTTTTCAACTTTGTTCATCTTCGTTGTATTCTTTCTTTCAATTTGTTCAACCTTGCAAGGTTCTTTGGTTTCACTCATTTGTCAAAGAAGCAACTTAGTTTTACCTCTTCTCTACCTCTTTCGTTTCTCTCCGGTGCCATCCTAGATCTCGGGACGAGATCCTCTTGTAGTGGTGGAGTGTTGTAATGCCCCGAGACCGATGCGCCAGGTGTCTTCCAGTTATTCGCTGTTGTTGCCTTGTCTTTCACTTGCATGTTGCATCTTTCTATGTCATCATGTGCATTGCATCATCATGTTTTCAAAACTTGGATCTGTCCGGGTCCCCTAGCTTTCTCTGTTGTCCGTTCTGAGCCCAGGCACACTCGCACGCACCCGCGGCACGTCCGAAATAGTATTTTATAAGTGGCTGGAAAATGTTCTCGGAATGGGATTAAAGTTGCGTGCGGTGTTGTTATGTTGTCAGTAGGCCGCCTGCCAAGTTTCGTCGCATTCGGAGTTCGTTTGATGCCCCAACGGATAACTATAGCGGCAATGTAGATGGTCATACGTCGGACATTTTTGGTCTCCGGAAATAGTTGCCGGGCTGCACTCCTTCCCTCTCATCTCAGCCCAACCTCCTCTTCACAGCCCACCAAACCCCCCCTCCGACCGGAGCCATCTGATCACGATCGGAGGGTCCGAAAACCCCCCCTAAATCCCCCTAACCTAGTCCGTGTGTCTATATATAGACCTCTCCTTCCATTTTTGTGCAGCTACCTACCCCTCCTCCTAAATTTCCGCACCCCTAATCATCAGCCGCCGACACCTTCTCCTCCATTTCCGTGCCCAGCCACCTCCACTCCACCACTTGGCGCGCCGCTGTTCGACAACCGCCGCCAACGCTGGCGCCCCGGCCAACCGGGCACCGCCACATCGCCCCTCAGCCTCCTCCACCCCGCGAGCCCCGCCCGAGCCCACAACCGGCCCGCCCTGGGCCAGATCTGGGCCCAAGCGCCTCTGCCCCAGTGCCCCGTCTTCCTCCCCACAGGAAAGAGCCCGAGCGCCTCCGCCTCGTCGACCTCGCCACCCGTCCTCGCCGTCCCGCCGCGCTCAGCCATCGGGGCTCTCAACCCTGACGAGCCTTGCCGCTGCCCTACCTCCAGACCAGTGCTTTGTCATTCCCTACCCTCCACCTCTCTCCTCTGCTCTATTCTCTCCTCCCCGTAACCTCTCACTCCCTCCCTCTCTAG
>NC_053024.1:586656186-586656257 GCF_003073215.2 Triticum urartu | reverse complement strand
CCAACCTCGGTCATCCCTTCCAACATTAGATTTCTTTCTTATGAAAATATGAAAAAGATTGTTATTTGTTC